>NW_027590552.1:0-262916 GCF_964213995.1 Mustelus asterias
CAACACACACACCCCCCCGACACACACACCGCCCCCCTCACCCCAACACACAACACACACACCCCCCCGACACACACACCGCCCCCCTCACCCCAACACACACACCCCCCCGACACACACACCGCCCCCCCCCCACCCCAACACACACACCCCCCCGACACACGCACCGCCCCCCTCACCCCAACAAACACACCCCCCCGAAACACACACCACCCCCCTCACCCCAACACACACACCCCCCCGACACACACACCGCCCCCCTCACCCCAACCCACACAGCGCCCCCCTCACCCCAACACACACACCCCCACGACTCACACACCGCCCCTCTCACCCCAACACACACAACCCCCCCGACACACACACACCACCCCCCTCACCCCAACACACACAACCCCCCCGACACACACACACCACCCCCCTCACCCCAACACACACACCCCCCCGACACACACACCGCCCCTCTCACCCCAACACACACACCCACCCGACACACACACCGCCCCCCTCACCCCAACACACACACCCCCCCGACACACACACCGCCCCCCTCACCCCAACACACACACCCCCCCGACACACACCACCCCCCTCACCCCAACACACACACCACCCCGACACACACCACCCCCCTCACCCCAACACACACACCACCCCGACACACACACCGCCCCCCCTCACCCCAACACACACACCCCCCCGACACACACACCGCCCCCCCTCACCCCAACACACACACCCTCCCGACACACACACCGCCCCCCCTCACCCCAACACACACACCGCCCCTCTCACCCCAACACACACACCGCCCCCCCTCACCCCAACACACACACCCCCCCGACACACACACCGCCCCCCCTCACCCCAACACACACACCCTCCCGACACACACACCGCCCCCCCTCACCCCAACACACACACCGCCCCCCTCACCCCAACACACACACCCCCCCGACACACACACCGCCCCCCTCACCCCAACACACACACCACCCCGACACACACACCGCCCCCGTCACCCCAACACACACACCCCCCCGACACACACACCGCCCCCCTCACCCCAACACACACACCGCCCCCCTCACCCCAACACACACACCCCCCCGACACACACACCGCCCCCCTCACCCCAACACACACACCCTCCCCGACACACACAACGCCCCCCCCACCCCAACACACACACCCCCCCGACACACACACTGCCCCCCTCACCCCAACACACACAACCCCCCCGACACACACACACCACCCCCCTCACCCCAACACACACACACACCCCCCCGACACACACACCGCCCCTCTCACTCCAACACACACAACCCCCCTGACACACACACCGCCCCCCACACCCCAACACACACACCCCCCCGACACACACACCACACCCTCACCCCAACACACACACACCCCCGACACACACCACCCCCCTCACCCCAACACACACAACCCCCCACACACACACCGCCCCCCTCACCCCAACACACACACCCCCCCGACACACACACCGCCCCCCTCACCCCAACACACACACCCCCCCGACACACACCACCCCCCTCACCCCAACACACACACCCCCCCGACACACACACCGCCCCCCTCACCCCAACACACACACCCCCCCGACACACACACCGCCCCCCTCACCCCAACACACACACCCCCCCGACACACACACACCCCCCTCACCCCAACACACACACCCCCCCGACAAACACACCGCCCCCTCACCCCAACACACACCCCCCGACACACACACCACCCCCTCACCCCAACACACACACCACCCCGACACACACCACCCCCCTCACCCCAACACACACAACCCCCCGACACACACACCGCCCCCCTCACCCCAACACACACACCCCCCCGACACACACACCGCCCCCCTCACCCCAACACGCACACCCCCACGACAAACACACCGCCCCCCTCACCCCAACACACACAACCCCCCGACACACACACCGCCCCCCTCACCCCAACACACACAACCCCCCCGACACACACACCGCCCCCTCACCCCAACACACACACCCCCCCGACACACACACCGCCCCCCTCACCCCAACACACACACCCACCCGACACACACACCGCCCCCCTCACCCCAACACACACACCCCCCCGACACACACACCGCCCCCCTCACCCCAACACACACAACCCCCCCGACACACACACCGCCCCCTCACCCCAACACACACACCCCCCCGACACACACACCGCCCCCCTCACCCCAACACACACACCCACCCGACACACACACCGCCCCCCTCACCCCAACACACACACCCCCCCGACACACACACCGCCCCCTCACCCCAACACACACAACCCCCCCGACACACACACCGCCCCCTCACCCCAACACACACACCCCCCCGACACACACACCGCCCCCCTCACCCCAACACACACACCCACCCGACACACACACCGCCCCCCTCACCCCAACACACACACCCCCCCGACACACACACCACCCCCCTCACCCCAACACACACATCCCCCCGACACACACACCGCCCCCCTCACCCCAACACACACACCCCCCGACACACACACCACCCCCCTCACCCCAACACACACACCACCCCGACACACACCACCCCCCTCACCCCAACACACACAACCCCCCGACACACACACCGCCCCCCTCACCCCAACACACACACCCCCCCGACACACACACCGCCCCCCTCACCCCAACACGCACACCCCCACGACAAACACACCGCACCCCTCACCCCAACACACACAACCCCCCGACACACACACCGCCCCCCTCACCCCAACACACACAACCCCACCGACACACACACCGCCCCCCTCACCCCAACACACACACCCCCCCGACACACACACCGCCCCCCTCACCCCGACACACACACCACCCCCGACACACACACCGCCCCCCTCACCCCAACACACACACCCCCCCGACACACACACCGCCCCCCTCACCCCAACACACACACCCCCCCGACACACACACCACCCCCCTCACCCCAACACACACACCCCCCCGACACACACACCGCCCCCCTCACCCCAACACACACACCCCCCCGACACACACACCGCCCCCCTCACCCCAACACACACTACCCCCCCGACACACACACCGCCCCCCTCACCCCAACACACACACCCCCCCGACACACACACCGCCCCCCTCACCCCAACACACACACCCCCGACACACACACCGCCCCCCTCACCCCGACACACACACCCCCGACACACACACCGCCCCCCTCACCCCGACACACACACCCCCGACACACACACCGCCCCCCTCACCCCAACCCACACAGCGCCCCCCTCACCGCAACACACACACCCCCCCGACTCACACACCGCCCCCCTCACCCCAACACACACACCCCCCCGACTCACACACCGCCCCCCTCACCCCAACACACACACCCCCCCCAACACACACAACGCCCCCCCCACCCCAACACACACAACCCCCCCGACACACACACACCACCCCCCTCACCCCAACACACACACCCCCCCGACACACACACCGCCCCCCTCACCCCAACACACACACCCCCCTGACACACTCACCGCCCCCCTCACCCCAACACACATAGCCCCCGACACACACACCGCCCCCCTCACCCCAACACACACACCCCCCCGACACACACACCGCCCCCCTCACCCCAACACACACACCCCCCCGACACACACACCGCCCCCCTCACCCCAACACACACACCCCCCCGACACACACACCGCCCCCCCCACCCCAATACACACACCCCCCCAACACACACACCGCCCCCCTCACCCCAACACACACACCCCCCCGACACACACACCGCCCCCCCCACCCCAACACACACACCCCCCCGACACACACACCGCCCCTCTCACCCCAACACACACACCGCCCCCCTCACCCCAACACACACACCGCCCCCCTCACCCCAACACACACACCCCCCCGACACACACACCGACCCCTCACCCCAACGCACACACCCCCCCGACACACACACCGCCCCCCTCACCCCAACACACACACCCCCCCGACACACACACCGCCCCCCTCACCCCAACACACACACCCCCCCGACACACACACCGCCCCCCCCACCCCAACACACACACCCCCCCGACACACACACCGCCCCTCTCACCCCAACACACACACCGCCCCCCTCACCCCAACACACACACCGCCCCCCTCACCCCAACACACACACCCCCCCGACACACACACCGACCCCTCACCCCAACGCACACACCCACCCGACACACACACCGCCCCCCTCACCCCAACACACACACCCCCCCGACACACACACCGCCCCCCTCACCCCAACACACACACCCCCCCGACACACACACCGCCCCCCTCACCCCAACACACACACCCCCCCCGACACACACAACGCCCCCCTCACCCCAACACACACACCCCCCCGACACACACACCGCCCCCCTCACCCCAACACACACACCCCCGCCGACACACACAACGCCCCCCCCACCCCAACACACACACCCCCCCGACACACACACCGCCCCCCTCACCCCAACACACACAACCCCCCCGACACACACACACCACCCCCCTCACCCCAACACACACACCCCCCCGACACACACACCGCCCCTCTCACTCCAACACACACAACCCCCCTGACACACACACCGCCCCCCACACCCCAACACACACACCCCCCCGACACACACACCACACCCCTCACCCCAACACACACACACCCCCGACACACACCACCCCCCTCACCCCAACACACACAACCCCCCGACACACACACCGCCCCCCTCACCCCAACACACACACCCCCCCGACACACACACCGCCCCCCTCACCCCAACACACACACCCCCCCGACACACACACCACCCCCCTCACCCCAACACACACACCCCCCCGACACACACACCGCCCCCCTCACCCCAACACACACACCCCCCCGACACACACACCGCCCCCCTCACCCCAACACACACACCCCCCCGACACACACACCTCCCCCCTCACCCCAACACACACACCCCCCCGACACACACACCGCCCCCCTCACCCCAACACACACACCCCCCCGACACACACACCGCCCCCCTCACCCCAACACACACACCCCCCCCGACACACACCGCCCCCCTCACCCCAACACACACACCCCCCCCGACACACACACCGCCCCTCTCACCCCAACACACACACCCCCCCGACACACACACCGCCCCCCCCACCCCAATACACACACCCCCCCAACACACACACCGCCCCCCTCACCCCAACACACACACCCCCCCGACACACACACCGCCCCCCCCACCCCAACACACACACCCCCCCGACACACACACCGCCCCTCTCACCCCAACACACACACCGCCCCCCTCACCCCAACACACACACCGCCCCCCTCACCCCAACACACACACCCCCCCGACACACACACCGACCCCTCACCCCAACGCACACACCCACCCGACACACACACCGCCCCCCTCACCCCAACACACACACCCCCCCGACACACACACCGCCCCCCTCACCCCAACACACACACCCCCCCGACACACACACCGCCCCCCTCACCCCAACACACACACCCCCCCCGACACACACAACGCCCCCCTCACCCCAACACACACACCCCCCCGACACACACACCGCCCCCCTCACCCCAACACACACACCCCCGCCGACACACACAACGCCCCCCCCACCCCAACACACACACCCCCCCGACACACACACCGCCCCCCTCACCCCAACACACACAACCCCCCCGACACACACACACCACCCCCCTCACCCCAACACACACACCCCCCCGACACACACACCGCCCCTCTCACTCCAACACACACAACCCCCCTGACACACACACCGCCCCCCACACCCCAACACACACACCCCCCCGACACACACACCACACCCCTCACCCCAACACACACACACCCCCGACACACACCACCCCCCTCACCCCAACACACACAACCCCCCGACACACACACCGCCCCCCTCACCCCAACACACACACCCCCCCGACACACACACCGCCCCCCTCACCCCAACACACACACCCCCCCGACACACACACCACCCCCCTCACCCCAACACACACACCCCCCCGACACACACACCGCCCCCCTCACCCCAACACACACACCCCCCCGACACACACACCGCCCCCCTCACCCCAACACACACACCCCCCCGACACACACACCTCCCCCCTCACCCCAACACACACACCCCCCCGACACACACACCGCCCCCCTCACCCCAACACACACACCCCCCCGACACACACACCGCCCCCCTCACCCCAACACGCACACCCCCACGACAAACACACCGCCCCCCTCACCCCAACACACACACCCCCCCGACACACACACCACCCCCCTCACCCCAACACACACACCACCCCGACACACACCACCCCCCTCACCCCAACACACACAACCCCCCGACACACACACCGCCCCACTCACCCCAACACACACACCCCCCCGACACACACACCGCCCCCCTCACCCCAACACGCACACCCCCACGACAAACACACCGCCCCCCTCACCCCAACACACACACCCCCCCGACACACACACCGCCCACCTCACCCCAACACACACAACCCCACCGACACACACACCGCCCCCCTCACCCCAACACACACACCCCCCCGACACACACACCGCCCCCCTCACCCCGACACACACACCCCCCCGACACACACACCGCCCCTCTCACCCCAACACACACACCGCCCCCCTCACCCCAACACACACACCCCCCCGACACACACACCGCCCCCCTCACCCCAACAGACATAGCCCCCGACACACACACCGCCCCTCTCACCCCAACACACACACCCCCCCCGACACACACACCGCCCCCCCCACCCCAACACACACACCCCCCCAACACACACACCGCCCCTCTCACCCCAACACACACACCGCCCCCCTCACCCCAACACACACACCCCCCCGACACACACACCGCCCCCCCCACCCCAACACACACACCCCCCCGACACACACACCGCCCCTCTCACCACAACACACACACCGCCCCGACACACACACCGCCCCTCTCACCCCAACACACACACCGCCCCCCTCACCCCAACACACACACCCCCACGACACACACACCGACCCCCCCACCCCAACACACACCCCCCCCCGACACACAGACCGCCCCTCTCACCCCAACACACACACAGCCCCCCTCACCCCAACACACACCCCCCCCGACACACTCACCGCCCCCCACACCCCAACACACACACCCCCCCGACACACACACCACACCCCTCACCCCAACACACACACCCCCCCGACACACACACCGCCCCCCTCACCCCAACACACATAGCCCCCGACACACACACCGCCCCTCTCACCCCAACACACACACCCCCCCCGACACACACCGCCCCCCTCACCCCAACACACACACCCCCCCGACACACACACCGCCCCCCTCACCCCAACACACACACCCCCCCGACACACACACCGCCCCCCCCACCCCAACACACACACCCCCCCAACACACACACCGCCCCCCTCACCCCAACACACACACCCCCCCGACACACACACCGCCCCCCCCACCCCAACACACACACCCCCCCGACACACACACCGCCCCTCTCACCCCAACACACACACCGCCCCCCTCACCCCAACACACACACCGCCCCCCTCACCCCAACACACACACCCCCCCGACACACACACCGCCCCCCTCACCCCAACACACACCCCCCCCGACACACACACCGCCCCCCTCACCCCAACACACACACCCCCCCGACACACACACCGACCCCTCACCCCAACGCACACACCCACCCGACACACACACCGCCCCCCTCACCCCAACACACACACCCCCCCGACACACACACCGCCCCCCTCACCCCAACACACACACCCCCCCGACACACACACCGCCCCCCTCACCCCAACACACACACCCCCCCCGACACACACAACGCCCCCCTCACCCCAACACACACACCCCCCCGACACACACACCGCCCCCCTCACCCCAACACACACACCCCCGCCGACACACACAACGCCCCCCCCACCCCAACACACACACCCCCCCGACACACACACCGCCCCCCTCACCCCAACACAAACAACCCCCCCGACACACACACACCACCCCCCTCACCCCAACACACACACCCCCCCGACACACACACCGCCCCTCTCACTCCAACACACACAACCCCCCTGACACACACACCGCCCCCCACACCCCAACACACACACCCCCCCGACACACACACCACACCCCTCACCCCAACACACACACACCCCCGACACACACCACCCCCCTCACCCCAACACACACAACCCCCCGACACACACACCGCCCCCCTCACCCCAACACACACACCCCCCCGACACACACACCGCCCCCCTCACCCCAACACACACACCCCCCCGACACACACACCACCCCCCTCACCCCAACACACACACCCCCCCGACACACACACCGCCCCCCTCACCCCAACACACACACCCCCCCGACACACACACCGCCCCCCTCACCCCAACACACACACCCCCCCGACACACACACCTCCCCCCTCACCCCAACACACACACCCCCCCGACACACACACCGCCCCCCTCACCCCAACACACACACCCCCCCGACACACACACCGCCCCCCTCACCCCAACACGCACACCCCCACGACAAACACACCGCCCCCCTCACCCCAACACACACACCCCCCCGACACACACACCACCCCCCTCACCCCAACAAACACACCACCCCGACACACACCACCCCCCTCACCCCAACACACACAACCCCCCGACACACACACCGCCCCACTCACCCCAACACACACACCCCCCCGACACACACACCGCCCCCCTCACCCCAACACGCACACCCCCACGACAAACACACCGCCCCCCTCACCCCAACACACACACCCCCCCGACACACACACCGCCCACCTCACCCCAACACACACAACCCCACCGACACACACACCGCCCCCCTCACCCCAACACACACACCCCCCCGACACACACACCGCCCCCCTCACCCCGACACACACACCCCCCCGACACACACACCGCCCCTCTCACCCCAACACACACACCGCCCCCCTCACCCCAACACACACACCCCCCCGACACACACACCGCCCCCCTCACCCCAACACACATAGCCCCCGACACACACACCGCCCCTCTCACCCCAACACACACACCCCCCCCGACACACACCGCCCCCCTCACCCCAACACACACACCCCCCCCGACACACACACCGCCCCCCCCACCCCAACACACACACCCCCCCAACACACACACCGCCCCTCTCACCCCAACACACACACCGCCCCCCTCACCCCAACACACACACCCCCCCGACACACACACCGCCCCCCCCACCCCAACACACACACCCCCCCGACACACACACCGCCCCTCTCACCACAACACACACACCGCCCCGACACACACACCGCCCCTCTCACCCCAACACACACACCGCCCCCCTCACCCCAACACACACACCCCCACGACACACACACCGACCCCCCCACCCCAACACACACCCCCCCCCGACACACAGACCGCCCCTCTCACCCCAACACACACACAGCCCCCCTCACCCCAACACACACCCCCCCCGACACACACAACGCCCCCCTCACCCCAACACACACACCGCCCCCCTCACCCCAACACACACACCCCCCCAACACACACACCGCCCCCCTCACCCCAACACACACACCCCCCCGACACACACACCGCCCCTCTCACCCCAACACACCCCCCCGACACACACACCGCCCCCCTCACCCCAACACACACCCCCCCGACACACACACCGCCCCCCTCACCCCGACACACACACCGCCCCCCTCACCCCAACACACCCCCCCGACACACACACCCCCCCTCTCACCCCAACACACACACCGCCCCCCTCACCCCAACACACACCCCCCCGACACACACACCGCCCCCCTCACCCCGACACACACACCCCCCCGACACACACACCGCCCCCCTCACCCCAACACACACACCCCCCCCGACACACACACCGCCCCCCTCACCCCAACACACACAACCCCCCCGACACACACACACCACCCCCCTCACCCCAACACACTCACCCCCCCCGACACACACACCGCCCCTCTCACTCCAACACACACAACCCCCCTGACACACACACCGCCCCCCCACACCCCAACACACACACCCCCCCGACACACACACCACACCCCTCACCCCAACACACACACACCCCCGACACACACCACCCCCCTCACCCCAACACACACAACCCCCCGACACACACACCGCCCCCCTCACCCCAACACACACACCCCCCCGACACACACACCGCCCCCCTCACCCCAACACACACACCCCCCCGACACACACACCGCCCCCCTCACCCCAACACACACAACCCCCTCACCCCAACACACACAACCCCCCCGACACACACACCGCCCCCTCACCCCAACACACACACCCCCCCGACACACACACCGCCCCCCTCACCCCAACACACACACCCACCCGACACACACACCGCCCCCCTCACCCCAACACACACACCCCCCCGACACACACACCACCCCCCTCACCCCAACACACACAACCCCCCGACACACACACCGCCCCCCTCACCCCAACACACACACCCCCCCGACACACACACCACCCCCCTCACCCCAACACACACACCACCCCGACACACACCACCCCCCTCACCCCAACACACAGAACCCCCCGACACACACACCGCCCCCCTCACCCCAACACACACACCCCCCCGACACACACACCGCCCCCCTCACCCCAACACTCACACCCCCCCGACACACACACCGCCCCCCTCACCCCGACACACACACCCCCCCGACACACACACCGCCCCTCTCACCCCAACACACACACCGCCCCCCTCACCCCAACACACACACCCCCCCGACACACACACCGCCCCCCTCACCCCAACACACATAGCCCCCGACACACACACCGCCCCTCTCACCCCAACACACACACCCCCCCCGACACACACCGCCCCCCTCACCCCAACACACACACCCCCCCCGACACACACACCGCCCCCCCCCCACCCCAACACACACACCCCCCCAACACACACACCGCCCCTCTCACCCCAACACACACACCGCCCCCCTCACCCCAACACACACACCCCCCCGACACACACACCGCCCCCCCCACCCCAACACACACACCCCCCCGACACACACACACCGCCCCCCTCACCACAACACACACACCCCCCCGACACACACACACCGCCCCTCTCACCACAACACACACACCGCCCCGACACACACACCGCCCCTCTCACCCCAACACACACACCGCCCCCCTCACCCCAACACACACACCCCCACGACACACACACCGACCCCCCCACCCCAACACACACCCCCCCCCGACACACAGACCGCCCCTCTCACCCCAACACACACACAGCCCCCCTCACCCCAACACACACCCCCCCCGACACACACAACGCCCCCCTCACCCCAACACACACACCGCCCCCCTCACCCCAACACACACACCCCCCCGACACACACACCGCCCCCCTCACCCCAACACACACACCCCCCCCGACACACACAACGCCCCCCCCACCCCAACACACACACCCCCCCAACACACACACCGCCCCTCTCACCCCAACACACACACCGCCCCCCTCACCCCAACACACACACCCCCCCGACACACACACCGCCCCTCTCACCCCAACACACCCCCCCGACACACACACCGCCCCCCTCACCCCAACACACACACCCACCCGACACACACACCGCCCCCCTCACCCCAACACACACAACCCCCCGACACACACACCGCCCCCCTCACCCCAACACACACACCCCCCCGACACACACACCGCCCCCCTCACCCCAACACACACACCCCCCCCGACACACACAATGCCCCCCTCACCCCAACACACACACCCCCCCGACACACACACCGCCCCCCTCACCCCAACACACACACCCCCGCCGACACACACAACGCCCCCCCCACCCCAACACACACACCCCCCCGACACACACACCGCCCCCCTCACCCCAACACACACAACCCCCCCGACACACACACACCACCCCCCTCACCCCAACACACACACCCCCCCGACACACACACCGCCCCTCTCACTCCAACACACACAACCCCCCTGACACACACACCGCCCCCCACACCCCAACACACACACCCCCCCGACACACACACCACACCCCTCACCCCAACACACACACACCCCCGACACACACCACCCCCCTCACCCCAACACACACAACCCCCCGACACACACACCGCCCCCCTCACCCCAACACACACACCCCCCCGACACACACACCGCCCCCCTCACCCCAACACACACACCCCCCCGACACACACACCACCCCCCTCACCCCAACACACACACCCCCCCGACACACACACCGCCCCCCTCACCCCAACACACACACCCCCCCGACACACACACCGCCCCCCTCACCCCAACACACACACCCCCCCGACACACACACCACCCCCCTCACCCCAACACACACACCCCCCCGACACACACACCGCCCCCCTCACCCCAACACACACACCCCCCCGACACACACACCGCCCCCCTCACCCCAACACGCACACCCCCACGACAAACACACCGCCCCCCTCACCCCAACACACACACCCCCCCGACACACACACCACCCCCCTCACCCCAACACACACACCACCCCGACACACACCACCCCCCTCACCCCAACACACACAACCCCCCGACACACACACCGCCCCCCTCACCCCAACACACACACCCCCCCGACACACACACCGCCCCCCTCACCCCAACACGCACACCCCCACGACAAACACACCGCCCCCCTCACCCCAACACACACACCCCCCCGACACACACACCGCCCACCTCACCCCAACACACACAACCCCACCGACACACACACCGCCCCCCTCACCCCAACACACACACCCCCCCGACACACACACCGCCCCCCTCACCCCGACACACACACCCCCCCGACACACACACCGCCCCTCTCACCCCAACACACACACCGCCCCCCTCACCCCAACACACACACCCCCCCGACACACACACCGCCCCCCTCACCCCAACACACATAGCCCCCGACACACACACCGCCCCTCTCACCCCAACACACACACCCCCCCCGACACACACCGCCCCCCTCACCCCAACACACACACCCCCCCCGACACACACACCGCCCCCCCCACCCCAACACACACACCCCCCCAACACACACACCGCCCCTCTCACCCCAACACACACACCGCCCCCCTCACCCCAACACACACACCCCCCCGACACACACACCGCCCCCCCCACCCCAACACACACACCCCCCCGACACACAGACCGCCCCTCTCACCACAACACACACACCGCCCCGACACACACACCGCCCCTCTCACCCCAACACACACACCGCCCCCCTCACCCCAACACACACACCCCCACGACACACACACCGACCCCCCCACCCCAACACACACCCCCCCCCGACACACAGACCGCCCCTCTCACCCCAACACACACACAGCCCCCCTCACCCCAACACACACCCCCCCCGACACACACAACGCCCCCCTCACCCCAACACACACACCGCCCCCCTCACCCCAACACACACACCCCCCCGACACGCACACCGCCCCCCTCACCCCAACACACACACCCCCCCCGACACACACAACGCCCCCCCCACCCCAACACACACACCCCCCCAACACACACACCGCCCCTCTCACCCCAACACACACACCGCCCCCCTCACCCCAACACACACACCCCCCCGACACACACACCGCCCCTCTCACCCCAACACACCCCCCCGACACACACACCGCCCCCCTCACCCCAACACACACCCCCCCGACACACACACCGCCCCCCTCACCCCGACACACACACCGCCCCCCTCACCCCAACACACCCCCCCGACACACACACCCCCCCTCTCACCCCAACACACACACCGCCCCCCTCACCCCAACACACACCCCCCCGACACACACACCGCCCCCCTCACCCCGACACACACACCCCCCCGACACACACACCGCCCCCCTCACCCCAACACACACACCCCCCCCGACACACACACCGCCCCCCTCACCCCAACACACACAACCCCCCCGACACACACACACCACCCCCCTCACCCCAACACACACACCCCCCCGACACACACACCGCCCCTCTCACTCCAACACACACAACCCCCCTGACACACACACCGCCCCCCACACCCCAACACACACACCCCCCCGACACACACACCACACCCCTCACCCCAACACACACACACCCCCGACACACACCACTCCCCTCACCCCAACACACACAACCCCCCGACACACACACCGCCCCCCTCACCCCAACACACACACCCCCCCGACACACACACCGCCCCCCTCACCCCAACACACACACCCCCCCGACACACACACCGCCCCCCTCACCCCAACACACACAACCCCCCCGACACACACACCGCCCCCTCACCCCAACACACACACCCCCCCGACACACACACCGCCCCCCTCACCCCAACACACACACCCACCCGACACACACACCGCCCCCCTCACCCCAACACACACACCCCCCCGACACACACACCACCCCCCTCACCCCAACACACGCACCCCCCCGACACACACACCGCCCCCCTCACCCCAACACACACACCACCCCGACACACACCACCCCCCTCACCCCAACACACAGAACCCCCCGACACACACACCGCACCCCTCACCCCAACACACACACCCCCCCGACACACACACCGCCCCCCTCACCCCAACACTCACACCCCCCCGACACACACACCGCCCCCCTCACCCCGACACACACACCCCCCCGACACACACACCGCCCCTCTCACCCCAACACACACACCGCCCCCCTCACCCCAACACACACACCCCCCCGACACACACACCGCCCCCCTCACCCCAACACACATAGCCCCCGACACACACACCGCCCCTCTCACCCCAACACACACACCCCCCCCGACACACACCGCCCCCCTCACCCCAACACACACACCCCCCCCGACACACACACCGCCCCCCCCACCCCAACACACACACCCCCCCAACACACACACCGCCCCTCTCACCCCAACACACACACCGCCCCCCTCACCCCAACACACACACCCCCCCGACACACACACCGCCCCCCCCACCCCAACACACACACCCCCCCGACACACACACCGCCCCCCTCACCCCAACACACACACCCCCACGACACACACACCGACCCCCCCACCCCAACACACACCCCCCCCCGACACACAGACCGCCCCTCTCACCCCAACACACACACAGCCCCCCTCACCCCAACACACACCCCCCCGACACACACAACGCCCCCCTCACCCCAACACACACACCGCCCCCCTCACCCCAACACACACACCCCCCCGACACACACACCGCCCCCCTCACCCCAACACACACACCCCCCCCGACACACACAACGCCCCCCCCACCCCAACACACACACCCCCCCAACACACACACCGCCCCTCTCACCCCAACACACACACCGCCCCCCTCACCCCAACACACACACCCCCCCGACACACACACCGCCCCTCTCACCCCAACACACCCCCCCGACACACACACCGCCCCCCTCACCCCAACACACACCCCCCCGACACACACACCGCCCCCCTCACCCCGACACACACACCGCCCCCCTCACCCCAACACACCCCCCCGACACACACACCCCCCCTCTCACCCCAACACACACACCGCCCCCCTCACCCCAACACACACCCCCCCGACACACACACCGCCCCCCTCACCCCGACACACACACCCCCCCGACACACACACCGCCCCCCTCACCCCAACACACACACCCCCCCCGACACACACACCGCCCCCCTCACCCCAACACACACAACCCCCCCGACACACACACACCACCCCCCTCACCCCAACACACACACCCCCCCGACACACACACCGCCCCTCTCACTCCAACACACACAACCCCCCTGACACACACACCGCCCCCCACACCCCAACACACACACCCCCCCGACACACACACCACACCCCTCACCCCAACACACACACACCCCCGACACACACCACCCCCCTCAACCCAACACACACAACCCCCCGACACACACACCGCCCCCCTCACCCCAACACACACACCCCCCCGACACACACACCGCCCCCCTCACCCCAACACACACACCCCCCCGACACACACACCGCCCCCCTCACCCCAACACACACACCCCCCCGACACACACACCGCCCCCCTCACCCCAACACACACAACCCCCCCGACACACACACCGCCCCCTCACCCCAACACACACACCCCCCCGACACACACACCGCCCCCCTCACCCCAACACACACACCCACCCGACACACACACCGCCCCCCTCACCCCAACACACACACCCCCCCGACACACACACCACCCCCCTCACCCCAACACACGCACCCCCCCGACACACACACCGCCCCCCTCACCCCAACACACACACCCCCCCGACACACACACCACCCCCCTCACCCCAACACACACACCACCCCGACACACACCACCCCCCTCACCCCAACACACAGAACCCCCCGACACACACACCGCACCCCTCACCCCAACACACACACCCCCCCGACACACACACCGCCCCCCTCACCCCAACACTCACACCCCCCCGACACACACACCGCCCCCCTCACCCCGACACACACACCCCCCCGACACACACACCGCCCCTCTCACCCCAACACACACACCGCCCCCCTCACCCCAACACACACACCCCCCCGACACACACACCGCCCCCCTCACCCCAACACACATAGCCCCCGACACACACACCGCCCCTCTCACCCCAACACACACACCCCCCCCGACACACACCGCCCCCCTCACCCCAACACACACACCCCCCCCGACACACACACCGCCCCCCCCACCCCAACACACACACCCCCCCAACACACACACCGCCCCTCTCACCCCAACACACACACCCCCCCAACACACACACCGCCCCCCCCACCCCAACACACACACCCCCCCAACACACACACCGCCCCTCTCACCCCAACACACACACCACCCCCCTCACCCCAACACACACACCACCCCGACACACACCACCCCCCTCACCCCAACACACAGAACCCCCCGACACACACACCGCCCCCCTCACCCCAACACACACACCCCCCCAACACACACACCGCCCCCCTCACCCCAACACGCACACCCCCACGACAAACACACCGCCCCACTCACCCCAACACACACAACCCCCCGACACACACACCGCCCCCCTCACCCCAACACACACAACCCCACCGACACACACACCGCCCCCCTCACCCCAACACACACACCCCCCCGACACACACACCGCCCCCCTCACCCCGACACACACACCACCCCCGACACACACACCGCCCCCCTCACCCCAACACACACACCCCCCCGACACACACACCGCCCCCCTCACCCCAACACACACACCCCCCCGACACACACACCACCCCCCTCACCCCAACACACACACCCCCCCGACACACACACCGCCCCCCTCACCCCAACACACACACCCCCCCGACACACACACCGCCCCCCTCACCCCAACACACACTACCCCCCCGACACACACACCGCCCCCCTCACCCCAACACACACACCCCCCCGACACACACACCGACCCCCTCACCCCAACACACACACCCCCCCGACACACACACCGCCCCCCTCACCCCAAAACACACACCCCCGACACACACACCGCCCCCCTCACCCCAACACACACACCCCCCCGACACACACACCGCCCCCCTCACCCCAACCCACACAGCGCCCCCCTCACCCCAACACACACACCCCCCCGACTCACACACCGCCCCTCTCACCCCAACACACACTACCCCCCCGACACACACACCGCCCCCCTCACCCCAACACACACTACCCCCCCGACACACACACCGCCCCCCTCACCCCAACACACACACCCCCCCCGACACACACACCGCCCCCCTCACCCCAACACACACACCCCCCCGACACACACACCACCCCCCTCACCCCAACACACACACCCCCCCGACACACACACCGCCCGCCTCACCCCAACCCACACAGCGCCCCCCTCACCCCAACACACACACCCCCCCGACTCACACACCGCCCCTCTCACCCCAACACACACAACCCCCCCGACACACACACCGCCCCTCTCACCCCAACACACACACCCCCCCGACACACACACCGCCCCCCTCACCCCAACACACACACCCCCCCGACACACACAGCGCCCCCCTCACCCCAACACACACACCCCCCCGACACACACACCGCCCCCCCCCCACCCCAACACACACACCCCCCCGACACACACACCGCCCCCCTCATCCCAACACACACACACCCCCGACACACACACCACCCCCCTCACCCCAACACACACACCCCCCCGACACACACACCGCCCCCCTCACCCCAACCCACACAGCGCCCCCCTCACCCCAACACACACACCCCCCCGACTCACACACCGCCCCTCTCACCCCAACACACACAACCCCCCCGACACACACACACCACCCCCCTCAACCCAACACACACAACCCCCCCGACACACACACACCACCCCCCTCACCCCAACACACACACCCCCCCGACACACACACCGCCCCTCTCACCCCAACACACACACCCCCCCGACACACACACCGCCCCCCTCACCCCAACACACACACCCCCCCGACACACACACCGCCCCCCTCACCCCAACACACACACCCCCCCGACACACACCACCCCCCTCACCCCAACACACACACCACCCCGACACACACCACCCCCCTCACCCCAACACACACACCACCCCGACACACACACCGCCCCCCCTCACCCCAACACACACACCCCCCCGACACACACACCGCCCCCCCTCACCCCAACACACACACCCTCCCGACAGACACACCGCCCCCCCTCACCCCAACACACACACCGCCCCTCTCACCCCAACACACACACCGCCCCCCCTCACCCCAACACACCACCCCCCCGACACACACACCGCCCCCCCTCACCCCAACACACACACCCTCCCGACACACACACCGCCCCCCCTCACCCCAACACACACACCGTCCCCCTCACCCCAACACACACACCCCCCCGACACACACACCGCCCCCCTCACCCCAACACACACACCACCCCGACACACACACCGCCCCCGTCACCCCAACACACACACCCCCCCGACACAAACACCGCCCCCCTCACCCCAACACACACACCGCCCCCCTCACCCCAACACACACACCCCCCCGACACACACACCGCCCCCCTCACCCCAACACACACACCCCCCCCGACACACACAACGCCCCCCCCACCCCAACACACACACCCCCCCGACACACACACCGCCCCCCTCACCCCAACACACACAACCCCCCCGACACACACACACCACCCCCCTCACCCCAACACACACACACACCCCCCGACACACACACCGCCCCTCTCACTCCAACACACACAACCCCCCTGACACACACACCGCCCCCCACACCCCAACACACACACCCCCCCGACACACACACCACACCCCTCACCCCAACACACACACACCCCCGACACACACCACCCCCCTCACCCCAACACACACAACCCCCCGACACACACACCGCCCCCCTCACCCCAACACACACACCCCCCCGACACACACACCGCCCCCCTCACCCCAACACACACACCCCCCCGACACACACCACCCCCTCACCCCAGCACACACACCCCCCCGACACACACACCGCCCCCCTCACCCCAACACACACACCCCCCCGACACACACACCGCCCCCCTCACCCCAACACACACACCCCCCCGACACACACACCACCCCCCTCACCCCAACACACACACCCCCCCGACACACACACCGCCCCCCTCACCCCAACACACACACCCCCCCGACACACACACCACCCCCCTCACCCCAACACACACACCACCCCGACACACACCACCCCCCTCACCCCAACACACACAACCCCCCGACACACACACCGCCCCCCTCACCCCAACACACACACCCCCCCGACACACACACCGCCCCCCTCACCCCAACACGCACACCCCCACGACAAACACACCGCCCCCCTCACCCCAACACACACACCCCTCCGACACACACACCGCCCACCTCACCCCAACACACACAACCCCACCGACACACACACCGCCCCCCTCACCCCAACACACACACCCCCCCGACACACACACCGCCCCCCTCACCCTGACACACACACCACCCCCGACACACACACCGCCCCCCTCACCCCAACACACACACCCCCCCGACACACACACCGCCCCCCTCACCCCAACACACACACCCCCCCGACACACACACCGCCCCTCTCACCCCAACACACACACCGCCCCCCTCACCCCAACACACACCCCCCCGACACACACACCGCCCCCCTCACCCCAACACACATAGCCCCCGACACACACACCGCCCCTCTCACCCCAACACACACACCCCCCCCGACACACACCGCCCCCCTCACCCCAACACACACACCCCCCCCGACACACACACCGCCCCCCCCACCCCAACACACACACCCCCCCAACACACACACCGCCCCTCTCACCCCAACAGACACACCGCCCCCCTCACCCCAACACACAAACCCCCCCGACACACACACCGCCCCCCCCCCCAACACACACACCCCCCCGACACACACACCGCCCCTCTCACCACAAGACACACACCGCCCCGACACACACACCGCCCCTCTCACCCCAACACACACACCGCCCCCCTCACCCCAACACACACACCCCCACGACACACACACAGACCCCCCCACCCCAACACACACCCCCCCCCGACACACAGACCGCCCCTCTCACCCCAACACACACACAGCCCCCCTCACCCCAACACACACCCCCCCCGACACACACACCGCCCCCCTCACCCCAACACACACACCGCCCCCCTCACCCCAACACACACACCACCCCGACACACACACCGCCCCCCTCACCCCAACACACACACCCCCCCGACACACACAACGCCCCCCCCACCCCAACACACACACCCCCCCAACACACACACCGCCCCTCTCACCCCAACACACACACCGCCCCCCTCACCCCAACACACACACCCCCCCGACACACACACCGCCCCTCTCACCCCAACACACCCCCCCGACACACACACCGCCCCCCTCACCCCAACACACACACCCCCCCGACACACACACCGCCCCCCTCACCCCAACACACACACCCCCCCGACACACACACCGCCCCCCTCACCCCAACACACACACCCCCCCGACACACACACCACCCCCCTCACCCCAACACACACACCCCCCCGACTCACACACCGCCCCTCTCACCCCAACACACACTACCCCCCCGACACACACACCGCCCCCCTCACCCCAACACACACTACCCCCCCGACACACACACCGCCCCCCTCAGCCCAACACACACACCCCCCCGACACACACACCGCCCCCCTCACCCCAACACACACACCCCCCCGACACACACACCACCCCCCTCACCCCAACACACACACCCCCCCGACACACACACCGCCCCCCTCACCCCAACACACACACCCCCCCGACACACACACCACCCCCCTCACCCCAACACACACACCCCCCCGACACACACACCGCCCCCCTCACCCCAACCCACACAGCGCCCCCCTCACCCCAACACACACACCCCCCGACTCACACACCGCCCCTCTCACCCCAACACACACAACCCCCCCGACACACACACCGCCCCTCTCACCCCAACACACACACCCCCCCGACACACACACCGCCCCCCTCACCCCAACACACACACCCCCCCGTCACACACACCGCCCCCCCCCCACCCCAACACACACACCCCCCCGACACACACACCGCCCCCCTCACCCCAACACACACACCCCCCGACACACACACCACCCCCCTCACCCCAACACCACACACCCCCCCGACACACACACCGCCCCACTCACCCCAACCCACACAGCGCCCCCCTCACCCCAACACACACACCCCCCCGACTCACACACCGCCCCTCTCACCCCAACACACACAACCCCCCCGACACACACACACCACCCCCCTCACCCCAACACACACAACCCCCCCGACACACACACACCACCCCCCTCACCCCAACACACACACCCCCCCGACACACACACCGCCCCTCTCACCCCAACACACACACCCCCCCGACACACACACCGCCCCCCTCACCCCAACACACACACCCCCCCGACACACACACCGCCCCCCCGACACACACCACCCCCCTCACCCCAACACACACACCACCCCGACACACACCACCCCCCTCACCCCAACACACACACCACCCCGACACACACACCGCCCCCCCTCACCCCAACACACACACCCCCCCGACACACACACCGCCCCCCCTCACCCCAACACACACACCCTCCCCGACGCACACACCGCCCCCCCTCACCCCAACACACACACCGCCCCTCTCACCCCAACACACACACCGCCCCCCCTCACCCCAACACACACACCCCCCCGACACACACACCGCCCCCCCTCACCCCAACACACACACCCTCCCGACACACACACCGCCCCCCCTCACCCCAACACACACACCGCCCCCCTCACCCCAACCACACACACCCCCCGACACACACACCGCCCCCCTCACCCCAACACACACACCACCCCGACACACACACCGCCCCCCTCACCCCAACACACACACCCCCCCGACACACACACCGCCCCCCTCACCCCAACACACACACCGCCCCCCTCACCCCAACACACACACCCCCCCGACACACACAACGCCCCCCCCACCCCAAACACACACACCCCCCGACACACACACCCGCCCCCCTCACCCCAACACACACCCTCCCGACACACACACCGCCCCCCCTCACCCCAACACACACACCGCCCCTCTCACCCCAACACACACACCGCCCCCCCTCACCCCAACACACACACCCCCCGACACATACACCGCCCCCCCTCACCCCAACACACACACCCCCCCGACACACACACCGCCCCCCTCACCCCAACACACACAACCCCCCCGACACACACACACCACCCCCCTCACCCCAACACACACACCCCCCCGACACACACACCGCCCCTCTCACTCCAACACACACAACCCCCCTGACACACACACCGCCCCCCACACCCCAACACACACACCCCCCCGACACACACACCACACCCCTCACCCCGACACACACCACCCCCCTCACCCCAACACACACAACCCCCCGACACACACAGCGCCCCCTCACCCCAACACACACACCCCCCGACACACACACCGCCCCCCTCACCCCAACACACACACCCCCCCGACACACACCACCCCCCTCACCCCAACACACACACCCCCCCGACACACACACCGCCCCCCTCACCCCAACACACACACCCCCCCGACACACACCCGCCCCCTCACCCCAACACACACACCCCCCCGACACACACACCACCCCCCTCACCCCAACACACACACCCCCCCGACACACACACCGCCCCCCTCACCCCAACACACACACCCCCCCGACACACACACCACCCCCCTCACCCCAACACACACACCACCCCGACACACACCACCCCCCTCACCCCAACACACACAACCCCCCGACACACACACCGCCCCCCTCACCCCAACCCACACACCCCCCCGACACACACACCGCCCCCCCTCACCCCAACACGCACACCCCCACGACAAACACACCGCCCCCTCACCCAACACACACACCCCCCCGACACACACACCACCCCCCTCACCCCAACCACACACCCCCCCGACACACACACCGCCCCCCTCACCCCAACACACACACCCCCCCGACACACACACCACCCCCCTCACCCCAACACACACACCACCCCGACACACACCACCCCCTCACCCCAACACACACAACCCCCCGACACACACACCGCCCCCCTCACCCCAACACACACACCCCCCCGACACACACACCGCCCCCCTCACCCCAACACGCACACCCCCACGACAAACACACCGCCCCCCTCACCCCAACACACACAACCCCCCGACACACACACCGCCCCCCTCACCCCACACACACAACCCCACCGACACACACACCGCCGCCCTCACCCCAACACACACACCACCCCCGACACACACACCGCCCCCCTCACCCCAACACACACACCCCCCCGACACACACACCGCCCCCCTCACCCCAACACACACACCCCCCCGACACACACACCACCCCCCTCACCCCAAACACACACACCCCCCCGACACGCACACCGCCCCCCTCACCCCAACACACACACCCCCCCGACACACACACCGCCCCCCTCACCCCAACACACACTACCCCCCCGACACACACACCGCCCCCCTCACCCCAACACACACACCCCCCCGACTCACACACCGCCCCTCTCACCCCAACACACACACCCCCCCGACACACACACCGCCCCCCTCACCCCAACACACACACCCCCCCGACACACACACCGCCCCCCTCACCCCAACACACACACCCCCCCGACACACACACACCGCCCCCCCCCCACCCCAACACACACACCCCCCCGACACACACACCGCCCCCCTCACCCCAACACACACACCCCCCGACACACACACCACCCCCCTCACCCCAACACACACACCCCCCCGACACACACACCGCCCCCCTCACCCCAACCCACACAGCGCCCCCCTCACCCCAACACACACACCCCCCCGACTCACACACCGCCCCTCTCACCCCAACACACACAACCCCCCCGACACACACACACCACCCCCCTCACCCCAACACACACAACCCCCCCGACACACACACACCACCCCCCTCACCCCAACACACACACCCCCCCGACACACACACCGCCCCCCTCACCCCAACACACACACCCCCCCGACACACACACCGCCCCCCTCACCCCAACACACACACCCCCCCGACACACACCACCCCCCTCACCCCAACACACACACCACCCCGACACACACCACCCCCCTCACCCCAACACACACACCCCCCCGACACACACACCGCCCCCCCTCACCCCAACACACACACCCTCCCGACACACACACCGCCCCCCCTCACCCCAACACACACACCGCCCCTCTCACCCCAACACACACACCCCCCCGACACACACACCGCCCCCCCTCACCCCAACACACACACCCTCCCGACACACACACCGCCCCCCCTCACCCCAACACACACACCGCCCCCCTCACCCCAACACACACACCCCCCCGACACACACACCGCCCCCCTCACCCCAACACACACACCACCCCGACACACACACCGCCCCCCTCACCCCAACACACACACCACCCCGACACACACACCGCCCCCCCTCACCCCGACACACACACCCCCCCGACTCACACACCGCCCCTCTCACCCCAACACACACACCCCCCCCGACACACACCGCCCCCCTCACCCCAACACACACACCGCCCCCCTCACCCCAACACACACACCGCCCCCCTCACACCAACACACACACCTTCCCCTCACCCCAACACACACACCCCCCGACACACACACCGCCCCCCCTCACCCCAACACACACCGCCCCCCTCACCCCAACACACACACCGCCCCTCTCACCCCAACACACACACCCCCCCGACACACACACACCACCCCCCTCACCCCAACACACACCGCCCCCCTCACCCCAACACACACACCCCCCCGACACACACACCGCCCCCCTCACCCCAACACACACACCCCCCCGACACACACACCGCCCCCCTCACCCCAACACACACACCGCCCCTCTCACCCCAACACACACACCCCCCCGACACACACACCGCCCCCCTCACCCCAACACACACACCCCCCCGACACACACACCGCCCCCCTCACCCCAACACACACACCCCCCCGACACACACACCGCCCCCCTCACCCACACACACACACCGCCCCCCTCACCCCAACACACACACCCCTGACTCACACACCGCCCCCCTCACCCCAACACACACACCCCCCCGACTCACACACCGCCCCCCTCACCCCAACACACACACCCCCCCGACACACACACCACCCCCCTCACCCCAACACACACACCCCCCCCGACACACACACCGCCCCCCTCTCACCCCGACACACACACCGCCCCCCTCACCCCAACACACACACCCCCCCGACACACACACCGCCCCCCTCACCCCAACACACACACCCTCCCGACTCCCACACCGCCCCCCTCACCCCAACACACACACCCCCCGACACACACAGCACTCCCCTCACCCCAACACACACACCCCCTCAACACACACACCGCCCCCCTCACCCCAACACACACACCGCCCCCCCTCACCCCAACACACACACCCCCCCCGACACACACACCGCCCCCCTCACCCCAACACCACGGCCCGACACACACACCGCCCCCCTCACCCCAACACACACACCGCCCCTCTCACCCAAACACACACACCGCCCCTCTCACCCCAACACACACACCCCCCCGACACACACACCGCCCCCCTCACCCAAACACACACACCGCCCCTCTCACCCCAACACACACACCCCCCCCGACACACACACCGCCCCCCTCACCCCAACACACACACCGCCCCGACACACACACCGCCCCCCTCACCCCAACACACACACCGCCCCTCTCACCCCAACACACACACCCCCCCGACACACACACCGCCCCCCCTCACCCCAACACACACACCCTCCCGACACACACACCGCCCCCCCTCACCCCAACACACACACCCCCCCGACACACACACCGCCCCCCCTCACCCCACACACACCACCGCCCCCCTCACCCCAACACACTCACCCCCCCGACACACACACCGCCCCCCTCACCCCAACCCACACAGCGCCCCCCTCACCCCAACACACACACCCCCCCGACTCACACACCGCCCCTCTCACCCCAACACACACACCCCCCCCGACACACACACCGCCCCTCTCACCCCAACACACACACCCCCCCGACACACACACCGCCCCCCTCACCCCAACACACACACCCCCCCGACACACACACCGCCCCCCTCACCCCAACACACACACCCCCCCGACACACACACCGCCCCCCCCCACCCCAACACACACACCCCCCCGACACACACAGCGCCCCCCTCACCCCAACACACACACCCCCCCGACACACACACCACCCCCCTCACCCCAACACACACACCCCCCCGACACACACACCGCCCCCCTCACCCCAACCCACACAGCGCCCCCCTCACCCCAACACACACACCCCCCCGACTCACACACCGCCCCTCTCACCCCAACACACACAACCCCCCCGACACACACACACCACCCCCCTCACCCCAACACACACAACCCCCCCGACACACACACACCACCCCCCTCACCCCAACACACACACCCCCCCGACACACACACCGCCCCTCTCACCCCAACACACACACCCCCCCGACACACACACCGCCCCCCTCACCCCAACACACACACCCCCCCGACACACACACCGCCCCCCTCACCCCAACACACACACCCCCCCGACACACACCACCCCCCTCACCCCAACACACACACCACCCCGACACACACCACCCCCCTCACCCCAACACACACACCGCCCCCCCTCACCCCAACACACACACCCCCCCGACACACACACCCTCCCGACACACACACCGCCCCCCCTCACCCCAACACACACACCGCCCCTCTCACCCCAACACACACACCGCCCCCCCTCACCCCAACACACACACCCCCCCGACACACACACCGCCCCCCCTCACGGGGCGGCACGGTAGCACAGTGGTTAGCACTGCTGCTTCACAGCTCCAGGGTCCCGGGTTCGATTCCCGGCTCGGGTCACTGTCTGTGTGGAGTTTGCACATTCTCCTCGTGTCGTGGTTTCCTCCCACAGTCCAAAGATGTGCAGGTTAGGTTGATTGGCTAGGTTAAAAAAATTGCCCCTTAGAGTCCTGGGATGCGTAGGTTAGAGGGATTAGCGGGTAAAATATGTGGGGGTGGGGCCTGGGTGGGATTGTGGTCGGTGCAGACTCGATGGGCCGAATGGCCTCCTTCTGCACTGTAGGGTTTCTATGATTCTATGACACACACCGCCCCCCCTCACCCCAACACACACACCCTCCCGACACACACACCGCCCCCCCTCACCCCAACACACACACCGCCCCTCTCACCCCAACACACACACCGCCCCCCCTCACCCCAACACACACACCCCCCCGACACACACACCGCCCCCCCTCACCCCAACACACACACCGCCCCCCCTCACCCCAACACACACACCACCCCCCCTCACCCCAACACACACACCCCCCCGACACACACACCGCCCCCCTCACCCCAACACACACACCCACCCGACACACACACCGCCCCTCCTCACCCCAACACACACACCCTCCCGACACACACCGCCCCCCCTCACCCCAACACACACACCCCCCCGAAACACACACCGCCCCCCTCACCCCAACACACACACCCCCCCGAAACACACACCGCCCCCCTCACCCCAACACACACACCCCCCCGACACACACACCGCCCCCCCTCACCCCAACACACACACCCTCCCGACACACACACCGCCCCCCCTCACCCCAACACACACACCGCCCCTCTCACCCCAACACACACACCCCCCCGACACACACACCGCCCCCCCTCACCCCAACACACACACCGCCCCCCCTCACCCCAACACACACACCGCCCCCCCTCACCCCAACACACACACCGCCCCCCTCACCCCAACACACACACCCCTCCGACACACACACCCCCCCCTCTCACCCCAGCACACACACCCCCCCGACACACACACCGCCCCCCTCACCCCAACACACACACCCCCCCGACACACACACCGCCCCCCCTCACCCCAACACACACACCGCCCCCCCTCACCCCAACACACACACCGCCCCCCCTCACCCCAACACACACACCGCCCCCCTCACCCCAACACACACACCCCTCCGACACACACACCCCCCCCTCTCACCCCAGCACACACACCCCCCCGACACACACACCGCCCCCCTCACCCCAACACACACACCCCCCCCGACTCACACACCGCCCCCCTCACCCCAACACACACACCGCCCCTCTCACCCCAACACACACACCGCCCCCCCTCACCCCAACACACACACCGCCCCTCTCACCCCAACACACACACCGCCCCCCCTCACCCCAACACACACACCCCCCCGACACACACACCGCCCCCCCTCACCCCAACACACACACCGCCCCCCCTCACCCCAACACACACACCACCCCCCCTCACCCCAACACACACACCCCCCCGACACACACACCGCCCCCCTCACCCCAACACACACACCCACCCGACACACACACCGCCCCTCCTCACCCCAACACACACACCCTCCCGACACACACCGCCCCCCCTCACCCCAACACACACACCCCCCCGAAACACACACCGCCCCCCTCACCCCAACACACACACCCCCCCGAAACACACACCGCCCCCCTCACCCCAACACACACACCCCCCCGACACACACACCGCCCCCCCTCACCCCAACACACACACCCTCCCGACACACACACCGCCCCCCCTCACCCCAACACACACACCGCCCCTCTCACCCCAACACACACACCCCCCCGACACACACACCGCCCCCCCTCACCCCAACACACACACCGCCCCCCCTCACCCCAACACACACACCGCCCCCCCTCACCCCAACACACACACCGCCCCCCTCAACCCAACACACACACCCCTCCGACACACACACCCCCCCCTCTCACCCCAGCACACACACCCCCCCGACACACACACCGCCCCCCTCACCCCAACACACACACCCCTGACTCACACACCGCCCCCCTCACCCCAACACACACACCCCCCCCGACTCACACACCGCCCCCCTCACCCCAACACACACACCCCCCCCGACACACACACCGCCCCCCTCTCACCCCAACACACACACCGCCCCCCTCACCCCAACACACACACCGCCCCTCTCACCCCAACACACACACCCCCCGACACACACACCGCCCCTCTCACCCCAACACACACACCGCCCCCCTCACCCCAACACACACACCCCCCCGACACACACACCGCCTCCCTCACCCCAACACACACACCCCCCCGACACACACACTGCCCCCCTCACCCCAACACACACACCCCCTCGACACACACACCGCCCCCCTCACCCCAACACACACACCCCCCCGACACACACCGCCCCCCTCACCCCAACACACACACCGCCCCCCTCACCCCAACACACACTCCGCCCCTCTCACCCCAACACACACACCCCCCCAACACACACACCGCCCCCCTCACTCCAACACACACACCGCCCCTCTCACCCCAACACACACACCGCCCCTCTCACCCCAACACACACACCGCCCCCCTGACCCCAACACACACACCGCCCCTCTCACCCCAACACACACACCGCCCCCCCTCACCCCAACACACACACCCCCCCGACACACACACCGCCCCTCTCACCCCAACACACACACCGCCCCTCTCACCCCAACACACACATCCCCCGACACACACACCGCCCCCCTCACCCCAACACACACAACGCCCCCCGACACACACACCGCCCCCCCCCCTCACCCCAACACACACACCCCCCCGACACACACACCGCCCCCCTCACCCCAACACACACACCCCCCCGACACACACACCGCCCCCCTCACCCCAACACACACACCGCCCCCCTCACCCCAACACACACACCGCCCCCCTCACCCCAACACACACACCGCCCCCCTCACCCCAACACACACTCCGCCCCTCTCACCCCAACACACACACCCCCCCAACACACACACCGCCCCCCTCACTCCAACACACACACCGCCCCAACACACACACCGCCCCTCTCACCCCAACACACACACCGCCCCTCTCACCCCAACACACACACCGCCCCCCTCACCCCAACACACACACCGCCCCTCTCACCCCAACACACACACCGCCCCCCCTCACCCCAACACACACACCCCCCCGACACACACACCGCCCCTCTCACCCCAACACACACACCGCCCCTCTCACCCCAACACACACACCCCCCCGACACACACACCGCCCCCCTCACCCCAACACACACACCCCCCCGACACAAACACCGCCCACCTTCGGGAATTCCCCGACCCCGCCCGCTGCCGGGAATTCCCCAACCCCACCTGCTGCCGGGTGGGTGTCCCCGGCCCCGCCCGCTGCCAGGGGGGAGGGGGTGAGGGCCCGGATCCGCCCGCTGCCGGGGGAGTGTCCCCGGCCCCGCCCGATGCCGGAATGGCGTCCCCGGCCCCGCCCGTTGACAGGGCGGTGTCCCGGCCCCTCCCGCTGCCCGGGGGGTGTCCCGGCCCTGCCTGCTGCCGGGGCAGGGTCCGCGGCCCCGCCCGTTTCCCAGAGGTGTCCCCGGCCCCGCCCTCTGACGTGGGGGCGGTCCCCGGCCCTGCCCTCTGCCGGGGGGTCCCCGCCCCCACCCGCTTCTGGGGGGGGTGTTCCCTGGCTCCGCCCGCTGCCGAGGGGGGTCCCGGCCCCGCCCACTGCCGAGGGGGGTCCCGGCCCCGCCCGCTGCTGCGGGAGTCCCGACCTCGCTGGCAGTGGTGGCAGGGCGTGAATAGCTAGAGAATGAATGGATAAGAACCAACTTCCTCTTTTCTAGGTTGGGATTCTCCAGCCGCAGATGCCCCAAGACCGGAAATTCCCACTCGAGCTGAACGGACCTTTAAATGGTCTGCCACATTTTCTGCTCAGGCCCATGGTAGATTCCCACGGCAAGCGCAAAGGGAGAATTTCGGCCATTGTTATCCCATTTTCAGCAGCAACTGTGCATCTAATGCCGAAGTTCAGATCCTTTAGCAGAGGGTTATCTCCATACTCTGTTGTCACCCCTGGCAACTCTTCTGTTCAGGTAGATCTGGTAAGAAGTCTCACAACACCAGGTTAAAGTCCAACAGGTTTAGTTGGTAGCAAATACCATAAGCTTTCGGGAGTCATAGGGAGTCCGAAAGCTTATGGTATTTGTTACCAAATAAACCTGTTGGACTTTAACCTGGTGTTGTAAGACTTCTTACTGTGTTTACCCCAGTCCAATGCTGGCATCTCCACATCATAGGTAGATCTGTCCATCCCTCCATCCAGCATCATTTTCACAGCCCTCCAAAAACTGCTCAGACCATCCGAAAATAACCCCAGCCTTCCCAAAACACATGTCCAAACTTCTTGTTTTGACAGCTTGGATTAACTGGTGTTTAACACAAAACAGACATTTAATCATCTCTGAATTCAGACAGGGCTGTTCACATCATTGTGTTTGAAATAGATCTCATTGCTAAACCAATGCGCTGTTAGCTGGAAGGCTGGCTGTGCACTGAGTTCAGGGATTATTGTCAAGTGAGGTATTGAATTTCCCTTGAAGAACATTCAGGAAGATTTTCAGCAGTATCCATCTGAAAAAGTGTTCAGCTGTATTTTTAATCTTTGCATTTATTTTTCTTTCTGTGCTGGCAATCTGCTCCCTGGTGTGCTGTCAGCAACAGCAGAGCCAGTGCGATGTTGGGAGTCTGTGGACTCTCTCATGACTCTGATCCCCCCACAGTGAGTTGGAACAAAGTGCAATTTGAGTAAGGCTAGTTAGACTTGATGGTTTTTCTCCCCCACCTCACCTCTTCCTCCACCCTTCTCCCTCCAGACCCCAGACCAAGATCCACAATCCACAACTACACTGATGAACAGGTTCCTCACTCAGCTCAAAGTCAACAACATCACACTTTCCTTCCACCGACTTATTCCTGACCGGATTGAAAATCCAATGAAGTTGCTTCTTTACGCTTTCACTGCCCTATGATCAACAGGATTTCACAATCTGAGTTTGCTGCTATCTAACCAGCACTTATTGATTTCTCTCCTTCTCTCCCTGATTGTCTTCAGACCTGCTGGTGCTGGTTTACTCCTGTTTCCAGATTTCTCAACCGTGCAGAAGAATACCTGAGTTCCTTGGTGGACTGACATGAGTGAGCGATTGAAATAATGGGAGCAATGATGGGGGGTACAAAGGGTTAAACTGGTGGAAGGGATGCCAATCAAGCGAGTTGCTTTGTCCTGGATGCTGTCGACCTTCTTGAGCTGCACCCATCCAGAATTCCATTACACTCCTGACTTGTGCCTTGTCGATGGTGGACAGGCTTTGGGGAGTCAGGAGGTGAGTTACTCGCCAGAGGATTCCTAGCCTTTGACCTGCTCTTATAACCACGGTATGCATATAGCTAGTCCAGTTCAATTTCTGGTCAGTGGTAACCCCCAAGATGTTGATTCAGCAATGGTAATGCCATCGAATGTCAAGGGGCAATGATTAGATCCTCTTTTGTTGGAGATCATCATTGCCTGGCACTTGTGTAGCATGAATGTTACTTCCACTTACCAGCCCAAGCCTGGATATTGCCCGGATCTTGCTGCATTTGGACATGGACTGCTTCAGTATCTGAGGAGTTGTGAATAGTGCTGAACATTGTGCAATCATCAGCGAACATCTCACTTCTGACCTTATAAGAACATAAGAACTAGGAGCAGGAATAGGCCATCTGGCCCCTCGAGCCTACTCTACCATTCAATAAGATCATGGCTGATCTTTTTGTGGACTCAGCTCCACTTAGCTGCCCACTCACCATAACCCTTAATTCCTTTACTGTTCAAAAATTTATTCACAACCCTTTGTGTGAAGAAGTTCCTCCTCAACTCAGTCCTAAATCTGCTTCCCCTTATTTTGAGGCTATGCCCCCTAGTTGTAGTTTCACCTGCCGGTTGAAACAACTTCCCTGCTTCTATCTTATCTATCCCCTTCATAATATATGTTTCTATAAGATCTCCCCTCATTCTTCTGAATTCCAATGAGTATAGCCGCAGTCTACTCAGTCTCTCCTCATAAGCCAACCCTCTCAACTCCAGAATCAACCTAGTGAATCTCCTCTGCACCACCTCCAGTGCCAGTATATCCTTTCTCAAGTAAGAAGACCAAAACTATGCACTGTCCTCTAGGTGTGGCCTCACCAGCACCTTACACAGCTGCAACATAACCTCGCTGTTTTAAACTCCATCCCCCTAGCAATGAAGGACAAAATTCCATTTGCCTTCTTAATTACCTGGTGCACCTGCAAACCAACTTTTTGGTTTGATAGAAGGCAGGTTAGTGATGAAGCAGCTGAAGATGATTGGGCCGAGGACACCATCCTGAGGAACTCCTGCAGTGATGTCCTGGAGCTGAGATGATTGACCTCCAATCACCACAACCATCTTCCTATATACCAAGTACATTGGAGAGTTTTTCCCCTGATTCTCATTGACCCTAGTTTTGCTCGGGCTCCTTGATGCCACACTTGGTTGAATGTTGCCTTGATGTCAAGGGCTGTCACTCTCACCTCACCTCTGGATTTCAGCTCTTTTGTCCAAGGTTGTAATGAGATCAGGAGCTGAGTGACCCTGGCGAAACCCAAACTGAGTGTCACTGAGAAGTTTATTGTTCTCCACCATTTTGCTGATGATCGAGAGTCGACTGATGGGTTGTAATTGGCTGGCTTGGATTTGTCTTGTTTTTTTGTGTACGGGACATACTTGGACAATTTTCCACATTGTTGGGTAGATGCCAATATTGTAGCTGTACTGGAACAGCTTGGCTAGGGGAGCGGTAAGTTCTGGAGCACAGGCAGACAAGATGATTAAGATGAGAAATGGGATATTTTCCTTTTTTAGCTGAAGCAGAGAAAATAAGGGCATGAAGGTTACGTCTGAACCATACACGTTATGGACAACACGTTACAGGAAAAGACGTGATTGCTTGAGAGGAAAGGAGGATGTTGGCAGAACTGAGCTGAGAGGAAAGATTAGACAGGCTGTGATTGTTTCCTGTAGATCAAACCAGAAATGTAATTGAGGGGTGTGGATAGGGAGGAGATAAATGATCTGTTTACACAGCAGAGAGGGCAACGTCCAGCAGAGACCGAGTCCCCGAGTGAAGAGTTAGTGGGAGGTTGAGGAGAATTTCTATCACCCTGAGGTTGATGGTGGTCTTGGACACACTGAAGCAGAGGGTATGACCCTTGCTGTGCTGTAGTTTTTCTAACATCCTGTTTTAAAGTGGTTTCAGGCTGACAATATCAAACACACAGGTTCAGCTTGTATAATACCAGATGTAACATGTCAATCCATGGATTGTCAAGACATTTACTTCAGTAACTTCCTTCATTTATTTCCAATTAAAGTTTAGTTTATTTAAAATTTCAGAATAAAGATCATTTCTTCTTTTGCACTAGTTACATTGGTGATAAAGGGAACGATCGGTTTTTCGATGGTGGTGTCGATGATCGACCATTAACACGAAAATACTTTGAAAATATTGTCAATTTTACTCTGGATTATACGCTGCCTTTACTCACCAATAAAATCTATAGAATAAACCAATGAAAGGAATACAGATTGAGATCTCTGTGAACAATTCCTCATTTAAATTACTGCCACAGAATTGGACAAAGGAGTCTACCTCTGTCAAACACGTATTAGGGGGCTGAAGGGTGGGTCAGTAAATTTGCTGATGACACCAAGATTGGTGGAGTAGTGGATGAGGTGGAGGGCTGTTGTAGGCTGCAAAGAGACATTGATAGGATGCAGAGCTGGGCCGAAAAATGGCAGATGGAGTTTAACGTTGTTTAGTGTGAGGTGATTCATTTTGGTAGGACAAATTTAAATGTGGATTACAGGGTCAACGGCAGGGTTCTGAGGAATGTGGAGGAACAGAGAGATCTTGGGGTTCATGTCCACAGATTTCTGAAGGTTGCCACTCAAGTGGATAGAGCTGTGAAGAAGGCCTATAGTGTGTTAGCGTTTATTAACAGGGGGTTTGAGTTTAAGAGCCGTGGGGTTATGCTGCAACTGTACAGGACCTTGGTGAGACCACATTTGGAATATTGTGTGCAGTTCTGGTCACCTCACTATCAGAAGGATGTGGAAGCATTGGAGAGAGTGCAGAGGAGATTTACCAGGGTGCTGCCTGGTTTGGAGGGTAGGTCTTATGAGGAAAGGTTGAGGGAGCTAGGGCTTTTCTCTTTAGAGCGGAGGAGGATGAGAGGCGACTTAATAGAGGTTTATAAGATGATAAGGGGATAGATAGAGTGGACGTTCAGAGACTATTTCCTCGGATGAATGTAGCTGTTACTAGGGGGCATAACTATAAGGTTCATGGTGGGAGATATAGGAGGGATGTCCGAGATAGGTTCTTTACTCAGAGAGTGGTTGGGGTGTGGAATGGACTGCCTGCTGTGATAGTGGAGTCGGACACTTTAGGAACTTTCAAGCGGTTATTGGATAGGCACATGGAGCACACCAGGATGATAGGGAGTGGGATAGCTTGATCTTGGTTTCGGACAAAGCTCGGCACAACATCAAGGGCTAAAGGGCCTGTACTGTGCTGTACTGTTCTATTTTTAAAATTATTTCATCTCGAAACTCAACAAAGTCGCCATGGGGGCTCGGTGGGATCATAGACCGTTCCCAATGTTGGACAGACCATGAATCTTCCACTATTTGATGATGGAACAGATCTCCTTCACCCACCTCACTACAGCAACCTCTTCACAGACCCTCACCCACGCAGTAAACCTCACTGGCCCTCAGTGACCCTCGCCCCCACACTAACCCTCACTGACCCTCGCCCCCACACTAACCCTCAGTGACCCACACCCCCACACTAACCCTCACTGACCCTCGCCCCCACACTAACCCTCAGTGACCCTCGCCCCCACACTAACCCTCAGTGACCCTCGCCCCCACACTAACCCTCACTGACCCTCGCCCCCACACTAACCCTCAGTGACCCACACCCCCACACTAACCCTCACTGACCCTCGCCCCCACACTAACCCCCACTGAACCTCGCCCCCACACTAAGCCCCACTAACCCTCACCCCCTCACTAACCCTCAGTGACCCTCACCCCCTCACTAACCCTCAGTGACCGTCACCCCCTCACTAACCCTCAGTGACCCTCACCCCCTCACTAACCCCCACTGAACTTCGTCCCCACACTAAGCCTCAGTGACCCTCGACTCCACACTAACCCCCACTGAACCTCGCCCCCACACTAACCCCCACTAACCCTCACCCCCTCACTAACCCCCACTAACCCTCACCCCCTCACTAACCCTGAGTGACCGTCACCCCCACACTAACCCCCACTGAACCTCGCCCCCACACTAACCCTCAGTGACCCTCGCCCCCACACTAACCCTCAGTGACCCTCGCCCCCACACTAACCCTCACTGACCCTCGCCCCCACACTAACCCTCAGTGACCCACACCCCCACACTAACCCTCACTGACCCTCGCCCCCACACTAACCCTCACTGACCCTCGCCCCCACACTAACCCTCAGTGACCCTCGCCCCCACACTAACCCTCACTGACCCTCGCCCCCACACTAACCCTCAGTGACCCTCGCCCCCACACTAACCCCCACTGAACCTCGCCCCCACACTAACCCTCAGTGACCCTCGCCCCCACACTAACCCTCAGTGACCCTCGCCCCCACACTAACCCTCAGTGACCCTCGCCCCCACACTAACCCTCAGTGACCCTCACCCCCACACTAACCCTCAGTGACCCTCACCCCCAAAACTAACCCTCAGTGACCCTCGCCCCCACACTAACCCTCAGTGACCCTCGCCCCCACACTAACCCTCAGTGACCCTCGCCTCCACACTAACCCTCAGTGACCCTCGCCCCCACACTAACCCTCAGTGACCCTCGCCCCCACACTAACCCTCACTGACCCTCGCCCCCACACTAACCCTCAGTGACCCTCGCCCCCACACTAACCCTCAGTGACCCTCGCCCCCACACTAACCCTCACTGACCCTCGCCCCCACACTAACCCCCACTGAACCTCGCCCCCACACTAACCCCCACTGACCCTCGCCCCCACACTAACCCTCACTGACCCCCGCCCCCACACTAACCCTCAGTGACCCTCGCCCCCACACTAACCCTCAGTGACCCTCGCCCCCACACTAACCCTCACTGACCCTCGCCCCCACACTAACCCCCACTGAACCTCGCCCCCACACTAACCCTCACTGACCCTCGCCCCCACACTAACCCTCAGTGACCCTCGCCCCCACACTAACCCTCAGTGACCCTCGCCCCCACACTAACCCTCAGTGACCCTCGCCCCCACACTAACCCTCAGTGACCCTCACCCCCACACTAACCCTCAGTGACCCTCGCCCCCACACTAACCCTCAGTGACCCTCGCCCCCACACTAACCCTCAGTGACCCTCACCCCCACACTAACCCTCAGTGACCCTCGCCCCCACACTAACCCTCACTGACCCTCGCCCCCGCACTAACCCTCAGTGACCCTCGCCCCTGCACTAACCCTCAGTGACCCTCGCCCCCACATGAACCCTCAGTGACCCTCACCCCCACACTAACCCTCAGTGACCCTCACCCCCACACTAACCCCCACTGAACCTCGCCCCCACACTAACCCTCAGTGACCTTCACCCCCACGCTAACCCTCAGTGACCCTTGCCCCCACACTAACTTCAGTGACCCTCACCCCCTCACTAACCCTCAGTGACCTTCACCCCCACACTAACCCTCAGTGACCCTTGCCCCCACACTAACTTCAGTGACCCTCGCCCCCACACTAACCCTCAGTGACCCTCACCCCCTCACTAACCCTCAGTGACTGTCACCCCCGCACTAACCCTCAGTGACCTTTACCCCCACACTATCCCTCAGTGACCTTTACCCCCACACTAACCCCCACTGAACTTCGCCCCCACACTAACCCTCAGTGACCCTCGCCCTCACCCTAACCTCAGTGACCCTCACCCCCTCACGAACCCTCTGTGACCCTCACCCCCTCACTAACCCTCAGTGACCGTCACCCCCGCACTAACCCCCACTGAACCTCGCCCTCACACTGACCCTCAGTGACCCTCACCCCCTCACTAACCCCCACTGAACCTTGCCCCCACACTAACCCTCAGTGACCCTCACCCCCGCACTAACCCCCACTGAACTTCGCCCCCACACTAACCCTCAGTGACCCTCGCCCCCACCCTAACCTCAGTGACCCTCACCCCCTCACTAACCCTCAGTGACCGTCACCCCCCCACTAACCCCCACTGACCCTCACCCCCTCACTAACCCTCAGTGACCCTCGCCCCCACACTAATCCTCACACCCTCACCAAGCCTCCCCGTCATTGACCCTCACACTCCTGACTAACCCTCATCCACTTCACTGACTCTCACTGCACTCACACCCACACTAACTCTCACTGACCCACAGTGACCCTCAGCAACCCTCGCTCTGCTCATCAACCCTCGCCCCCCTCAGTGACCCTCGCCCCCCCTCAGTGACCCTCAACCCCCCCAGTGACCCTCGCCCCCCCAGTGACCCTCGCCCTCCTCAGTGACCCTTGCCCCCCCTCAGTGACCCTCGCCCCCCCTCAGTGACCCTCACCCCCCCAGTGACCCTCGCCCCCCCCAGTGACCCTCGCCCCCCCCTCAGTGACCCTCGCCCCCCCTCAGTGACCCTCACCCCCCCGTCAGTGACCCTCGCCCCTCTCAGTGACCCTCGCCCCCCCTCAGTGACCCTTGCCCCCTCAGTGACCCTCGCCCCCCCTCAGTGACCCTCGACCCCCCCTCAGTGACCCTCGCCCCTCAGTGACCCTCGCCCCCCCCTCAGTGACCCTCGCCCCCCCCTCAGTGACCCTCGCCCCCCCCTCAGTGACCCTCACCCCCCTCAGTGACCCTCGACCCCCTCAGTGACTCTCGCCCTCCTCAGCGACCCTCGCCCTCCTCAGCGACCCTCGCCCTCCTCAGCGACCCTCGCCCTCCTCAGCGACCCTCGCCCTCCTCAGCGACCCTCGCCCTCCTCAGCGACCCTCGCCTTCCTCAGCGACCCTCGCCCTCCTCAGCGACCCTCGCCCTCCTCAGCGACCCTCGCCCTCCTCAGCGACGCGCCCTCCTCAGCGACCCGCGTCCTCCTCAGCGACCCGTGCCCCCCTCTCGCGCATGCCCCCTTTCACACACATCCTCTTTCGCCCGCTCCCCCTCGCATGCACCCCTCCCCCTCTCTCTCCCCCTCTCTCCCCCTCTCTCTCCCCCACCTCTTCCCCCCTCTCTCTCCCTCTCTCTCTCCTTCTCTTTCTCCCTCTCTCTCTCTACCTCTCTCTATCCCTCCCTCTCTGTCCTCCACTCCCTCTCTGTCCTTCCCTCCCTCTCTGTCCTTCCCTCCCTCTCTGTCCTTCCCTCCCTCTCTGTCCTTCCCTCCCTCTCTGTCCTTCCCTCCCTCTCTGTCCTTCCCTCCCTCTCTGTCCTTCCCTCCCTCTCTGTCCTTCCCTCCCTCTCTGTCCTTCCCTCCCTCTCTGTCCTTCCCTCCCTCTCTGTCCTTCCCTCCCTCTCTGTCCTTCCCTCCCTCTCTGTCCTTCCCTCCCTCTCTGTCCTTCCCTCCCTCTCTGTCCTTCTCTCCCTCTCTGTCCTTCCCTCCCTCTCTGTCCTTCTCTCCCTCTCTCTCCGTCTCTCCCTCCCTCCGTCTTCCTTTCTCTCTCTCCCTCCGTCTGTCTCTCTCCCTGTCTCTCCATTTCTCTCTCTCTGTCGCTCACTCTCTCCTTCTCTCTCCCTCCCTCTCCCTCTCTCTTCCTCTCTTTCTCTTACTCCGTCTCTCTCACTCTTTTTCTCTCTCTCTCTCCCTCTCTGTCTGTGACTCTCTCTCTGTCTCTCCGTCTCTCTCTCTCTCTCTCTCTCCGTCTCGCTCTCTCCGTCTCTCTCTCTCTCCGTCTCACTCTCTCCGTCTCGCTCTCCGTCTCTGCTGTTGTCCTTCTACAGTTACCTGAACATTCAGCCAATGCACCGAGTTTCACCCACAATGCTCTGATGGAGAGTAATGAACATAGACATGAACTCTGTTTCTCTTCCCAGGTGCTGCCTGACCTGCTGAGGTTTTCCAGCATTTTATGTTTTTGTTTCAGATTCCCAGCTTTTATGTTTGATGAACTTACCCCAGCTGTGGGTAGTCCTGACCCTGCTCTTTAGGCCTCTTATCGTTTTTATCTTCACTGACTGCCCTGCTGACCCCAGCCAAATGTCAGGCCCCTCCCACTGCACACTTCCACCCTCCCATCCCCTCGCTCACTGTGCTGTCCTCTTCCAGGATCCTTCTTCCAGTCCTCTGTGACCCCACAACCTCCACCCATCCTCACCCTTGCCAGTCCCCAGCCTCGATGCAAGCTGCCATCCTCCTGTCCCCCTTCCAGTGTCACTGGATTCAACAATGCCAACAGTGCGCTTCAGGCAAACCTCTGCACACCAGCTTTAAACAAACAGGAATCGTGTGCCAGAGGGCCCGTGTGCCACTGACTTCATCCTGGGTGCAGGACATCACTTTACAAAGTTGGAAGATATCGAATATTCATTCGATACAAATATATCAAAGCACAGGACAGCGCAAGGTCTGACCCACTAAAACCTAACCTTTTCAGTCTGAACGTCAAGGTTTTGACAGGTGGATAACACACGGAGCCTGCCCACTACATTCTCTACCCACTTTGTCATCATTAAATTCAGCCCGAATAAAGAACAACAGGAGTGAAAGTGTAAAGTCAAAGGGGAATTTAGAGAGACTGCTCAGGGCCAAGAGGAACTATGAAGGAACAAATAAGAGAAAAGGAAATGGAAGTGTGTCTGTGTGTCTGTCTGTGCCTATGTGTGTGTGTCTGTCTGTGTTTGTCTGTGTCTGCCTGTCTGTGTCTGTGTGAGAGTGTGTGAGAGAGTGTCTGTATGTGTGCGTGTGTGTCAGGGTTGATGTAAAACTTAATGTTCTGAGCTGTAAAATCCTGGAAAAGAGTAGGGGAGGGAAAAGGATTATTACTTGTTGAATGTATTGTCCCTTGAAGAAACAGAGCAGAATAGAGTATCTGCGTGAACCAAGAAACAGTCAGTCAGTGTGATATATTGGAACGGGAGGGGGGACAGGATTGAGGATGGATTTTACAGTGTCAGCCATGTTCACCGTAAACTCAGACTGTTGAAGCTCTCTCTGGCATCATTGTCATTAAAGCACACAAGACCACAATCTGTCTTTGGGTTCAGATGTATTTGAATCCACCGTTTACACAGACAGAAGCTGATTCACAGAAACTCTGTCTTAGTCCAATTAGGGTGCAGAATTTTTAATTTACTGATGAACAAGTCTGAACTCTGATCAGAAATGAGTTCTGTAACTTTCATAGAATCCCGACAGTACAGAAGGAGGCCATCCAGTCCATTGAGTCTGCATCAACTCAGCATTTTACCATGCTTTATCCCCGTATCTGCACATATTTACCCCACTAATCCCCCTAGCCTACACATCTTGGAGAAACTAAAGGGCAATTAAGCATGGCCAATCCACCTAACCCGCATATCTTTGGACTGTGGGATGAAACCAGAGCACGAAGGAAACCCAAGCAGACATGGGGAGAACGTGCAGACTCCACACAGACAATCACCCAAGGCTGGAATCGAAGCCGGGTCTCTGGCGCTATGAGGCAGCAGTGCTAACTGTGCCACCGTGCCACCAAAAAGAAAAAGCAAGTTACAATGTCTTTCTTCCTGAAAGTTGCAACTCTGAAGTAAGAGGGTTTACTGTAGAATCCAGAGGCTTGTCGGATGTACAGATTCTGGAATAGCTGCATACCACCTTGGGCTCATTCTGAGCAGGAGTGCACTGCCCACCACCCCCACCCCCTTCCTCAGTTCCGAAAGGCCATCCAGACTCCAAACTTTAGCTCTGTTCACTCTCCACAGCTGCTGAGATTTAGCAGCTTTTTCGGTTTTTGTTTCAGGTTCTAGCATCCACAGTAATTTGCTTTTACCCCGAGATTGTGGTGTGGGGATTGTGAGCCTTCATTGCAGACTGCAGTGAATTGGAATGGAGGGCAGACATCTGGTGGGTTGGGGTAAGCATCAAGTAATTATCGGATCAGATAGCCTAAAGAACAGCAAAGCATTTCCTTCGAATTAGAGTGGAGGAAATGGTGAGGAAATAATTGCTGATGTGCACTTTCAAAATGATTCAGAAGATAACAAGGATCAAAGAGGATTTAAAGAAAAAAATGAACTTACAATTTCTATTTACAGGAGACATGACAGAACTGATGGGAGATATACGGCTAGTTGAAGAGCGAGCTTAGAAGGGCTAAAAGGGGACATGAGAAGACTTTGGCGGATAGGGTTAAAGAGAATCCTAAGGCGTTCTATAGGTATGTCAAGAACAGAAGGTTGGTTAGGGCAAGTTTAGGGCCAGTTATAGATGGCAGAGGGAAGTTATGTGTGGAACCGGAGGAGATTGGTGAAGCATTGAACCAATATTTCTCTTCGGTGTTCACGCAAGGGGACATGAATATAGCTGAGGAGGACACTGGGTTGCAAGGGAGTAGAATAGACAGTATTACAGTTGATAAGGAGGATGTGCAGGATATTCTGGAGGGTCTGAAAATAGATAAATCCCCTGGTCCGGATGGGATTTATCCAAGGATTCTCTGGGAGGCAAGAGAAGTGATTGCAGAGCCTCTGGCTCTGATCTTCAGGTCGTCGTTGGCCTCTGGTATAGTACCAGAAGATTGGAGGTTAGCGAATGTTGTCCCATTGTTTAAGAAGAGGAACAGAGACTTCCCCGGGAATTATAGACAGGTGAGTCTCACTTCTGTTGTCGGCAAGATGTTGGAAAAAATTATAAGGGATAGGATTTATAGTTATTTGGAGAGTAATGAATTGATAGGTGATAGTCAGCATGGTTTTGTGGCAGGTAGGTCGTGCCTTACTAACCTTATTGAGTTTTTTGAGAAAGTGACCAAGGAGGTGGATGGGGGCAAGGCAGTGGACGTGGTATATATGGATTTTAGTAAGGCGTTTGATAAGGTTCACCATGGTAGGCTTCTGCAGAAAATGCAGATGTATGGGATTGGGGGTGATCTAGGAAATTGGATCAGGAATTGGCTAGCGGATAGGAAACAGAGGGTGGTGGTTGATAGTAAATATTCATCATGGAGTGCGGTTACAAGTGGTGTACCTCAGGGATCTGTTTTGGGGCCACTGCTGTTTGTAATATTTATTAATGATCTGGATGAGGGTATAGTTGGGTGGATTAGCAAATTTGCTGATGACACCAAAGTCGGTGGTGTGGTAGACAGTGAGGAAGGGTGTCGTAGTTTGCAGGAAGACTTAGACAGGTTGCAAAGTTGGGCCGAGAGGTGGCGGATGGAGTTTAATGCGGAGAAGTGTGAGGTAATTCACTTTGGTAGGAATAACAGATGTGTTGAGTATAGGGCTAACGGGAGGACTTTGAATAGTGTGGAGGAGCAGAGGGATCTAGGTGTATGTGTGCATAGATCCCTGAAAGTTGGGAATCAAGTAGATAAGGTTGTTAAGAAGGCATATGGTGTCTTGGCGTTTATTGGTAGGGGGATTGAATTTAGGAGTCGTAGCGTTATGTTGCAACTGTACACAACTCTGGTGCGGCCGCACTTGGAGTACTGTGTGCAGTTCTGGTCCCCACATTACAGGAAGGATGTGGAGGCTTTGGAGAGGGTGCAGAGGAGGTTTACCAGGATGTTGCCTGGTATGGAGGGGAGATCCTATGAGGAGAGGCTGAGGGATTTGGGATTGTTTTCGCTGGAAAGGCGGCGGCTAAGAGGGGATCTTATTGAAACATATAAGATGATTAGAGGTTTAGATAGGGTGGATAGTGATAGCCTTTTTCCTCTGATGGAGAAATCCAGCACGAGGGGGCATGGCTTTAAATTGAGGGGGGGTAGTTATAGAACCGATGTCAGGGGTAGGTTCTTTACCCAGAGGGTGGTGAGGGATTGGAATGCCCTGCCAGCATCAGTAGTAAATGCGCCTAGTTTGGGGGCGTTTAAGAGATCCGTAGATAGGTTCATGGACGAAAAGAAATTGGTTTAGGTTGGAGGGTCACAGTTTTTTTTTTTAACTGGTCGGTGCAACATCGTGGGCCGAAGGGCCTGTTCTGCGCTGTAATGTTCTATGTTCTATGTTCTAGAATATGGGGGTGGAACAAGGGTGTGGAAAGGCACAGCACACAGAACGACTTGTGCAAGAATCCATTTTACATTTAAAATAACCAGAATGAGAGAACAGCAAGATTGTTTTGTTTTCAAATGTTGAATCAGTGCTGTCCAAAATATTTTGAAAATGAAGATATTCAGGCGCAGATATCATCACCCTCTGGGTGTCAGTGAAATGTAAATAATCATTGTCACTACAGTCTCCCGAGCGTTGGGCATCTCAGATATATCTGTAACGACAGATGTCACTCCTCCACTGTGTACAATCATTTATCGCAAAACCTTGGTCACAGAAATTCCAGAATTCCCTTTCCAACTGATGTGAACTGAAGACTGCGAAGGGTGTGGTCGTGTTATGGCCATTACGGGACAGGGCATGTTCATGCTGTGGTCATTACACGACAGGGTATGGTAGTGTTGTAGTTATAACAAGGACAGGCATTGAGAGTGTTATGATTATTACAGGTCAGGGTATGGTGATGTTGTGGTCATTGCAGTACAGAGTATGGTAGTGTTGGGGTCATTAAAGAACAGATTATGATGGTGTTATTACAGGACAGGGTATGGTGGTGTTGTGGCTATTACAAGATAGCGTATGGCAGTGTTGTAGTTATTACAGGGGCAGCGTATGTTGGTGTTGTGGTTATTAGAGGACAGGGTATGGGAGTGTCGTGGTTATTACAGGACAGAGTATGGTAGTGTTTGGGTCATTAAGTGACAGGTATGATGGTGTTATTACAGGACAGGGTATGGTGGTGTTGTGGTTATTACAAGAACAGTGTATGGTGATGTTGTGGTTATTAAGGGCACAGTGTGTGATACTCTTAGGGTTATTAATGGAGACAGTGCGTGATACTCTCAGGCTTATTAAGGGTAAGAGTTTTAACAACACCAGGTTAAAGTCCAACAGGTTTATTTGGTAGCAAATGGCATTAGTTTTCGGAGCGCTGCCCCTTCGTCAGATGGAATGTATGGTGTCAGACTCCATAAGTAAGGCGTTTGATAAGGTTCACCATGGTAGGCTTCTGCAGAAAATGCAGATGTATGGGATTGGGGGTGATCTAGGAAATTGGATCAGGAATTGGCTAGTGGATAGGAAACAGAGGGTGGTGGTTGATAGTAAATATTCATCATGGAGTGCGGTTACAAGTGGTGTACCTCAGGGATCTGTTTTGGGGCCACTGCTGTTTGTAATATTTATTAATGATCTGGATGAGGGTATAGTTGGGTGGATTAGCAAATTTGCTGATGACACCAAAGTCGGTGGTGTGGTAGACAGTGAGGAAGGGTGTCGTAGTTTGCAGGAAGACTTAGACAGGTTGCAAAGTTGGGCCGAGAGGTGGCGGATGGAGTTTAATGCGGAGAAGTGTGAGGTAATTCACTTTGGTAGGAATAACAGATGTGTTGAGTATAGGGCTAACGGGAGGACTTTGAATAGTGTGGAGGAGCAGAGGGATCTAGGTGTATGTGTGCATAGATCCCTGAAAGTTGGGAATCAAGTAGATAAGGTTGTTAAGAAGGCATATGGTGTCTTGGCGTTTATTGGTAGGGGGATTGAATTTAGGAGTCGTAGCGTTATGTTGCAACTGTACACAACTCTGGTGCGGCCGCACTTGGAGTACTGTGTGCAGTTCTGGTCCCCACATTACAGGAAGGATGTGGAGGCTTTGGAGAGGGTGCAGAGGAGGTTTACCAGGATGTTGCCTGGTATGGAGGGGAGATCCTATGAGGAGAGGCTGAGGGATTTGGGATTGTTTTCGCTGGAAAGGCGGCGGCTAAGAGGGGATCTTATTGAAACATATAAGATGATTAGAGGTTTAGATAGGGTGGATAGTGATAGCCTTTTTCCTCTGATGGAGAAATCCAGCACGAGGGGGCATGGCTTTAAATTGAGGGGGGGTAGTTATAGAACCGATGTCAGGGGTAGGTTCTTTACCCAGAGGGTGGTGAGGGATTGGAATGCCCTGCCAGCATCAGTAGTAAATGCGCCTAGTTTGGGGGCGTTTAAGAGATCCGTAGATAGGTTCATGGGACGAAAAGAAATTGGTTTAGGTTGGAGGGTCACAGTTTTTTTTTAACTGGTCGGTGCAACATCGTGGGCCGAAGGGCCTGTTCTGCGCTGTAATGTTCTATGTTCTATGTTCTATGTTCTAGTGTGTGGTACTCTCAGGATTATTAAGGGGACAGTGTGTGATACTCTCAGGATTATTAATGGGGACAGTGTGTGATACTCTCAGGATTATTAAGGGGACAGTGTGTGATACTCTCAGGATTATTAATGGGGACAGTGTGTGTTACTCTTGGGGTTATTAAAGGGACAGTGTGATTTTTTTGTGGTTATTAAGTGGACTGTATGTGATACTCTTAGGGTTATTAATAGGGACAGTGTGTGATACTCGCAGGGTTATAAATGGACAGTGTGTGATACTCTTGTGGTTATTAAGGATGCAGTGTGTGATACTCTTGTGGTTATTAAGAGGACAGCGTGTGATAATGTGGTTATTAAGGGGGACAGTGCGTGATACTCTCAAGCTTATTGAGGGGGCAGGCTGTGATACTCCCGTGGTTATTAATGGGGACACTGTATTATACTCTTGTGTTTCTTAAGGGGACAGTGTGTGATACTCTTGTAGTTATTAATGGTGACAGTGTGTGATACTCCCGTGGTTATTAATGGTGACAGTGTGTGATACTCCCGTGGTTATTAATGGGGACAGTGTGTGATACTCCCGTGGTTATTAATGGGGACAGTGTGTGATACTCTTGCGGTCATTAAGGGGACAGTGTGATTCTTTCGTGGTTATTAAGTGGATTGTGTGTGATACTCTCAGGGTTATTAATAGGTTCAGTGTGTGATACTCTTGTGGTTATTAATGGGGACAGTGTGTGATACTCTCAGGGTTATTAATGGACAGTGTGTGATACTCTCAGGGTTATTAATAGGTTCAGTGTGTGATACTCTTGTGGTTATTAATGGGGACAGTGTGTGATCCTCTCAAGGTTATTAATGGACAGTGTGTGATACTCTTGTAGTTATTAATGGAGACAGTGTGTGATGTTCTTGTGGTTATTAAGGGGACAGTGTGTGATAATCATGTGGTTATTAAGGGGACAGTGTGTGATACTCTTGTGGTTATTAAGGGGACAGTGTGTGATAATCATGTGGTTATTAAGGGGACAGTGTGTGATACTCTTGTACTTTAAAGGGGGCAGACTGTGACACTGCCTTGCTTATTCATGGGGACAGTGTGTTATACTCTTGCAGTTCTTAAGGGGACAGTGTGATTCTCTTGTGGTTATTAAGTGGACTGTGTGTGATATTCTCAGGGTTACCAATAGGGACAGTGTGTGATACTCTTGTGGTTATTAATGGGGACAGTTTGTGATACTCTCAGGGTTATTAATGGACAGTGTGTGATACTCTCAGGGTTATTAATGGACAGTGTGTGATACTCTTGTAGTTATTAATGGAGACAGTGTGTGATGTTCTTGTGGTTATTAAGGGGACAGTGTGATTCTTTCGTGGTTATTAAGTGGACTGTGTGTGATACTCTTGTGGTTATTAATGAAGACAGTGTGTGATACTCTTGTGGTTATTAATGGAGACAGTGTGTGATACTCTTGTGGGGGGGTTATTAAGGGGACAGTGTGTGATACTCTTGTGGTTATTAATGAAGACAGTGTGTGATACTCTTGTGGTTATTAATGGAGACAGTGTGTGATACTCTTGTGGGGGGGTTATTAAGGGGACAGTGTGTGATACTCTTGTGGTTATTAAGGGGACAGTGTGATACTCTTGTGGTTATTAAGGGGACAGTGTGTGATACTCTTGTACTTTAAAGGGGGCAGGCTGTGACACTGCCTTGCTTATTAATGGGGACAGTGTGATTCTCTTGTGGTTATTAAGTGGACTGTGTGTGATATTCTCAGGGTTACCAATAGGGACAGTGTGTGATACTCTCAGGGTTATTAATGGGCTGTGTGTGATACTCTTGTGGTTATTAAGGGGACAATGTGTGATAGTCTGTGGTTATTCATGGGTAATTATAGTGACCATATTATAGTAATAATTATAGTAATCATAGTGACCACGACACCACACAACCCTGCCACAGCAACAGCTGCAAGACGTGCCGGATCATCGACACGGATGCCATCATTTCACGTGAGAACACCATCCACCAGGTACACGGTACATACTCTTGCAACTCAGCCAACTTTGTCTACCTGATATGCTGCAGGAAAGGATGTCCCGAGGCATGGTACATTGGGGAAACCATGCAGACGCTATGACAACGGATGAATGAACACCGCTCGACAATCACCAGGCAAGAGTGTTCTCTTCCTGTTGGGGAACACTTCAGCGGTCACAGGCATTCGGCCTCTGATATTCGGGTAAGCATTCTCCAAGGCGGCCTTCACAACACACGACAGCGCAGAGTCGCTGAGCAGAAACTGATAGCCAAGTTCCACACACATGAGGACGGCCTCAACTGGGATCTTAGGTTTATGTCACACTATCTGTAACTCCCACAACTTGCCTGGACTTGCAAAATCTCACTGGCTGTCCTGTCTGGAGACAATACACATCTCTTTAACCTGCGCGAATGCTCTCTCCACTCACATTGTCTGTACCTTTAAGACTTGATTAGCTGTAAAGACTCGCATTCCAATCATTATTCATTACTCTGTAAATTGAGTTTGTGTCTTTATATGCCCTGTTTGCTGTTTGTGAACAGATCTCCCACTCACCTGACGAAGGAACAGCGCTCCGAAAGCTAGTGGCGTTTGTTACCAAATAAACCTGTTGGACTTTAACCTGGTGTTGTTAGACTCCTTACTGTTATTAATGGGGACAGTGTGTGATACTCTCAGGGTTATTAATGGGGACAGTATGTGATACTCTTGTGGTTATTCATGGGGCCAGTGTGTGATACTCTCGTAGTTATTATGGGGACAGTGTGATTCTTTCGTGGTTATTAAGGGGACAGTGTATGATACTCTTGTGGTTATTAAGGGGACAGTGATTCAGAGAACATCATCTTTGAATTCCATTCGGGCCGTTTGAGAACTGAAGTTCTGTGTGAAAAGCTTTGAACAGTAAACATGTCAATGAACCTGTTGGACTGTCAGAGAAATCCTATTGGCTTCATTCATATCCTTTGGTAAAGGAAGCTTCACCCAGCCATGATTAGATGTTACTCCAGTCCCACACCAGCGTATTTACCCGGTGTAGTTTCAAACTTAGCAAACATGGCTGGACAGTCGCAGCAGTCTCGCAACTGGCTCATCATCACAATGAAAAAGCCAGAGGTGGACATTTTGAATTGTGATTTGCTGGAATTCTCCAGTAAGAAAACGTAATGCAGTTTATTCAGGCACAACAAACCAGTGCGCGGCAGCAGCTGCTTCTTATGTTTCAGTCCCCATAGAGAATGATAACTTTTAAAAGCATGTTTGAATTTTCCGTGACTGACTGAAAGGATCACATGATCAGATTTCTCATCTTAAGATTTTTACTGAAACAACCTAAAAGCACCATCTTCCAAATGTTGAGGCAACACATACTCTGAACTATGGCGAAGAAGTTTCCCATCTTGATTTTAACACAACTGAAAATCTCTCGCTGCTGTTATACTTTACGCTGTCCCTTAAATGGACACCTATTTCTCCCCGAACCAATCCAAAGTTTGTCTGCTCCCACTGGCCTGCTTCCTTTTTACTTTCCCAGCCATGTAACTTGTAGTCCCAGAACTGACTTTCACTGTGATTCTTTCCCTCTATTCCAAGCTAGGTGAATCTTTCAGCCTTTCTTAAGTCCTCAAAAACCTGCTCTGATGTGGCACGGTAGCATGTTGGTTAGCAGTGCCAGGGACCTGGATTCAATTCCAGTTTTGGGTGCCTGTGTGGAGTTTGCACATTGTCCCCATGTTGCGTGGGTTCGCTCCCGATGCTCCGGTTTCCTCCCACAGTCCAAAGATGTGCTGGTTAGGTGGATTGGCCATGTTAAATTGCCTCTTACTGACACTCGATGCCTAGGTTAGGGGATTAGTGGGGTAAATGTGAGAGGTTACGGGGATAGGATGGTGGATGGTCCTGGGTAAGATGTTCTGTCGGAGGGTTGGTGCAGACTTGATCGGCTGAATGGCCTTCTTCTGCACTGTAGGGATTCCATGACCTATTAACTCTTGTTCTGTACTGTGAGCAATAGAGGTAGCTTTATTTTTCTGTTTCAGGTGCGGAGCTTTCTGCCTCTTGGCTCTTGTTCCTTGTCTGTCAGCTGCGGAATAACTTGTGTCAGTGACTTTAGGGCTTTCTTAGAAAACCCACAACCTGAAACTATCGTGACTTTTACCCCCTCAAACTCATTCCCATGGCAACATGAATCATAGGGACATTGCATTAAGGTAGAAATGCGAATTAATTATCCTCTAGACCCACTCCAAGTCCACTCTATCCAGGAATTAAACTGACAGTTTAAAGTATAACCATTTAGAAAGCACGACCCTCCTAATATCTCCCTGTGAAATTTAGGGACTAATAGTCTACCCACAGTTAGTACAATTGATCTTACCATTGTCTGCAGATTGAAGATCTTTTACCTTCTTCAGTGTAAATCATCCTGGGACCCTCCTTTAACAACCAAGCGACTGAGTTTCGTGTCCACCAGAATTGAGACCAGATCATATAACCCCCTGAATTCCTCCATTTTATCTCAATGATAAGCTTATAAACTTCCTCTTTGTAACAGTTAATTGAATTGTTGGTATCCTTTGGAGTTATTTGTCAGTTTCTGTGAATTTTCAAAGTTGGTTGATCACAGTGTCTGTAACAGAGTGGATGAGGATGGAAAGTGAGGTGACAGCGAACTTTATGGTCTCTTGGATTGACATCCAGTCAACTGACACTCTGGTTAGCACTGTTGCTTCACAGTGCCAGAGACCCGGGTTCAATTCCGGCCTCGGGTCACTGTCTGTGTGGAGTTTGCACATTCTCCCTGTGTCTGCAGTTTCTTCTGGGTGCTCCGGTTTCCTCCCACAGTCCAAAGATGTGTGGGTTAGCTGAATTGGCCATTCTAAATTGACCCAAGTGTCAGGGGAGTAGCAGGTGAAATATGTGGGGTTATGGGGATAGGGCCTGGGTGGGATTGTGGTCGGTGCAGACTTGATGGGCTGAATGGCCTCCTCTGCACTGTAGGGATTCTATGATTCTAAACCTAGATGAGTGGAGAAAGGGGGCAAAGGGTAGCTTGGAAACATGGAGCCAGTTTTAACAGTGAATGGAATCCACAAACTGAGCTCTTCAACCTGAAAGAAACATTTCACAGCCTGAATGAGACATTTGATAGCGGGACTTTTATCAGGTGACCACACACAACTTCACAAAGCCAGTGTCACCGTTGGAAAGAATTATCTTTATTTAGACCAGAAGCTGATGGAAGAATTCAGACAAAGAGTCGAGGCCGCGCTAGAGTCAGATCAACCAGACCCCTTCGCCGAGTTCTGACATATACAGTTCAGTGCAGATCAAATATACAAAGAACAAAGAACAATACAGCACAGGAACAGGCCCTTCGGCCCTCCAAGCCCGTGCCGCTCCCTGGTCCAAACTAGACCATTCTTTTGTATCCCTCCATTCCCACTCCGTTCATGTGGCTGTCTAGATAAGTCTTAAACGTTCCCAGTGTGTCCGCCTCCACCACCTTGCCTGGCAGCGCATTCCAGGCCCCCACGACCCTCTGTGTAAAATATGTCCTTCTGATATCTGTGTTAAACCTCCCCCCCTTCACCTTGAACCTATGACCCCTCGTGAACGTCACCACCGACCTGGGGAAAAGCTTCCCACCGTTCACCCTATCTATGCCTTTCATAATTTTATACACCTCTATTAAGTCTCCCCTCATCCTCCGTCTTTCCAGGGAGAACAACCCCAGTTCCAATCTCTCCTCATAACTAAGCCCCTCCATACCAGGCAACATCCTGGTAAACCTCCTCTGTACTCTCTCCAAAGCCTCCACGTCCTTCTGGTAGTGTGGCAACCAGAACTGGACGCAGTATTCCAAATGCGGCCGAACCAACGTTCTATACATCTGCAACATCAGACCCCAACTTTTATACTCTATGCCCCGTCCTATAAAGGCAAGCATGCCATATGCCTTCTTCACCACCTTCTCCATCTGTGACGTCACCTTCAAGGATCTGTGGACTTGCACACCCAGGTCCCTCTGCGTATCTACACCCTTTATGGTTCTGCCATTTATCGTATAGCTCCTCCCTACATTATTTCTACCAAAATGCATCACTTCGCATTTATCAGGATTGAACTCCATCTGCCATTTCTTTGCCCAAATTTCCAGCCTATCTATATCCTTCTGTAGCCTCTGACAATGCTCCTCCACAAACTTACTGATCACCCCAGTTACACCTTCTTCCAGATCGTTTATATAAATCACAAACAGCAGAGGTCCCAATACAGAGCCCTGCGGAACACCACTAGTCACAGGCCTCCAGCCGGAAAAAGACCCTTCCACTACCACCCTCTGTCTTCTGTGACTAAACCAGTTCTCCACCCATCTAGCCACCTCCCCCTTTATCCCATGAGATCCAACCTTTTTCACCAGCCTACCATGAGGGACTTTGTCAAACGCTTTACTAAAGTCCATATAGACGACATCCACGGCCTTTCCCTCGTCAACCATTCTAGTCACTTCTTCAAAAACTCCACCAGGTGAGTGAGGCATGACCTCCCTCTCACAAAACCATGCTGACTATCGTTAATGAGTTTATTCCTTTCTAAATGCGCATACATCCTATCTCTAAGAATCTTCTCCAACAACTTCCCCACCACGGACGTCAAGCTCACCGGCCTATAATTACCTGGGTTATCCTTCCTACCCTTCTTAAATAACGGGACCACATTAGCTATCCTCCAATCCTCTGGGACCTCACCTGTGTCCAGTGACGAGGCAAAGATTTGCGTCAGAGGCCCAGCGATTTCATCTCTCGTCTCCCTGAGTAGCCTTGGATAGATTCCATCAGGCCCTGGGGATTTGTCAGTCTTTATATTCTCTAACAAACCTAACACTTCCTCCCTTGTAATGGAGATTTTTCTCCAACGGTGCAACACTCCCTTCCGAGACACTCCCAGTCAACACATCCCTCTCCTTTGTGAATACCGACGCAAAGTATTCATTTAGGATCTCCCTTACTTCTTTGGGCTCTAAGCATATAGATTTTCTTATCAATTACTCGCGCCTTTCATTAACTTTAAATCAATTACCTTCAACATAGATCAATCAACAATATACCTGTCATTACTCTAGCCAATTGCATCTTTCCTTCCGGCATCATGGTATTTCATGAGTTAATTAAACATGGATGCTTCCTCCTCTCTTGGCTAAAGCTAACTTCCTCGTTGCCTGGTTATCCCAGAAGCTGGCTGCAAAGTGTACATTCCTGTGGGTCCCCATATAATTCACTGTTAAATCAGATGAACTTGTGAGTCTACGACTGGGTGCGCTTCCATCTTGTTTGCACAGTGAAGTCTGATCAGGTGTTCTAATTGATCCTACCATTAGATAGTAATTTGCATTCTCTTAAGGCTATAGAATTCCCTTGGAAAATGGTCTCGACCTAATGGATTTTACCATGATGCTTTGCAAGATTGCCTTGGGTAAAGTGTATAATGGTTCTTAAAAATACATTAATACATTCAAAATATTATCCTATATGTTTTAAATCACACTCACTTGTTTCAGTCCCCAAGTGCATTTCATATGTATGTAAGCTGCTCTCTTCTCAGCTTATGAGTCTGTGTTCAAATCATTTCTGTGTTGAAGTAGGGAAGGAGGTAGAAGAGGGGGAGGGGTAGCATTATTGGTCAGAGATTGTATCACAGTGTCAGAGAGGAGGTTTGATGAGGACTTATCTGTTGAGGTAGTATGGGCGGAGATTAGAAATAGGAGAGGAGAGGTCACCCTGTTGGGAGTCTTTTATAGACCTCCTAAAAGTTCTAGAGAGGTTGAGGAAAGGATTGCGGAGTCAATCCTGCTTAGGAGTGAAAGTAATAGGGCAATTGTTATGGGGGATTTTAACTTGACTAATATTGACTGGAATTGTTATAGCTCTAGCTCGTTAGAGGGGTCAGTTTTTGTTCAAAGCGTGCAGGAAGGTTTTTTGACTCAGTATGTAGACAGGCCAACTAGAGGTGAGGCTATATTGGATCTGGTGCTGGGAAATGAGCCAGACCAGGTGCTAGACTTGGAAGTTGGTGTGCATTTTGGTGATAGTGACCACAATTCGGTTACGTTCACCTTAGTGATGGAAAGGGATAGGCATGAACCTCGGGCCAATGGTTTTAGCTGGGGGAAGGGTAATTATGAGGCTATTAGGAGAGAATTAGGAAACATAGGTTGGACTAGGAGATTACAGGGACTGGGAACGTCCGACATGTGGAGTTTTTTCAAGGAGCAGCTACTGCGAGTCTGTGATAGGTATGTCCCTGTCAGGCAAGGAGGAATTGGTAGGGCTAGGGAACCGTGGTGCACCAAAAAAGTTTCTTTGTTGGTTAAAAAGAAAAAGGAGGCTTATGTTCGGATGAGACGTGAGCACTCGGGTAGTGCACTAGAAAGCTTTAGATTGGCTAAGAGGGAGTTGAAGAGCGAGCTTAGAAGGGCTAAAAGGGGACATGAGAAGACTTTGGCGGATAGGGTTAAAGAGAATCCTAAGGCGTTCTATAGGTATGTCAAGAACAGAAGGTTGGTTAGGGCAAGTTTAGGGCCAGTTATAGATGGCAGAGGGAAGTTATGTGTGGAACCGGAGGAGATTGGTGAAGCATTGAACCAATATTTCTCTTCGGTGTTCACGCAAGGGGACATGAATATAGCTGAGGAGGACACTGGGTTGCAAGGGAGTAGAATAGACAGTATTACAGTTGATAAGGAGGATGTGCAGGATATTCTGGAGGGTCTGAAAATAGATAAATCCCCTGGTCCGGATGGGATTTATCCAAGGATTCTCTGGGAGGCAAGAGAAGTGATTGCAGAGCCTCTGGCTCTGATCTTCAGGTCGTCGTTGGCCTCTGGTATAGTACCAGAAGATTGGAGGTTAGCGAATGTTGTCCCATTGTTTAAGAAGGGGAACAGAGACTTCCCCGGGAATTATAGACCGGTGAGTCTCACTTCTGTTGTCGGCAAGATGTTGGAAAAAATTATAAGGGATAGGATTTATAGTTATTTGGAGAGTAATGAATTGATAGGTGATAGTCAGCATGGTTTTGTGGCAGGTAGGTCGTGCCTTACTAACCTTATTGAGTTTTTTGAGAAAGTGACCAAGGAGGTGGATGGGGGCAAGGCAGTGGACGTGGTATATATGGATTTTAGTAAGGCGTTTGATAAGGTTCACCATGGTAGGCTTCTGCAGAAAATGCAGATGTATGGGATTGGGGGTGATCTAGGAAATTGGATCAGGAATTGGCTAGCGGATAGGAAACAGAGGGTGGTGGTTGATAGTAAATATTCATCATGGAGTGCGGTTACAAGTGGTGTACCTCAGGGATCTGTTTTGGGGCCACTGCTGTTTGTAATATTTATTAATGATCTGGATGAGGGTATAGTTGGGTGGATTAGCAAATTTGCTGATGACACCAAAGTCGGTGGTGTGGTAGACAGTGAGGAAGGGTGTCGTAGTTTGCAGGAAGACTTAGACAGGTTGCAAAGTTGGGCCGAGAGGTGGCGGATGGAGTTTAATGCGGAGAAGTGTGAGGTAATTCACTTTGGTAGGAATAACAGATGTGTTGAGTATAGGGCTAACGGGAGGACTTTGAATAGTGTGGAGGAGCAGAGGGATCTAGGTGTATGTGTGCATAGATCCCTGAAAGTTGGGAATCAAGTAGATAAGGTTGTTAAGAAGGCATATGGTGTCTTGGCGTTTATTGGTAGGGGGATTGAATTTAGGAGTCGTAGCGTTATGTTGCAACTGTACACAACTCTGGTGCGGCCGCACTTGGAGTACTGTGTGCAGTTCTGGTCCCCACATTACAGGAAGGATGTGGAGGCTTTGGAGAGGGTGCAGAGGAGGTTTACCAGGATGTTGCCTGGTATGGAGGGGAGATCCTATGAGGAGAGGCTGAGGGATTTGGGATTGTTTTCGCTGGAAAGGCGGCGGCTAAGAGGGGATCTTATTGAAACATATAAGATGATTAGAGGTTTAGATAGGGTGGATAGTGATAGCCTTTTTCCTCTGATGGAGAAATCCAGCACGAGGGGGCATGGCTTTAAATTGAGGGGGGGTAGTTATAGAACCGATGTCAGGGGTAGGTTCTTTACCCAGAGGGTGGTGAGGGATTGGAATGCCCTGCCAGCATCAGTAGTAAATGCGCCTAGTTTGGGGGCGTTTAAGAGATCCGTAGATAGGTTCATGGACGAAAAGAAATTGGTTTAGGTTGGAGGGTCACAGTTTTTTTTTAACTGGTCGGTGCAACATCGTGGGCCGAAGGGCCTGTTCTGCGCTGTAATGTTCGATGTTCTATGTTCTATGTTCTAAGTCATTTAAGTTAGTGTAGGTTGTTCTGTCAATGCCTCATTACTTAGAGGCCTTGAAGGAAGTTTATTAGGGTATCGGAATATTCCAGTTTTAACGGTGAATGGAATCCACAGACTGAGATCTTCATCCCAAAAGGAACATTTCACAGCTCGAATGTGACATGACAGCGATGTGATAGCAACATGACAGGCAATTGCAAAATCCAAGGAAAAGGCATCTGAGACCTTTTAAAAGGATCAGTTGTTGAACACATTAATTGTCTGACACAAAATAGACAAGGAAATAAAACGGTGATTTTTAAATGTCAGGCTGTCTGGTTTGTGGAAAATAAACGATGAAGCGACTCCCTCACCAGTGCGAATGTTTAACAAGCTGCACAGAGATTGATGATTCCACATTATAAATTAGTTTTTTAAAAGTTTCCTTTGTCTGAATCAGGCTTTTCCTGTCACATTCCCCCACTGTAAAACAAAGCACACTCTCGATCCTCATGTATAATACGATGTTTGGAAGCTGTATTCAATGGACATTATTGTTGGGATAATGTCACATTCAGAAAGAGAGAAACACTCGATGCTATAAATTTGGCTTCAAATCTTGTCAGCTTTATCACAAAAGCTTTGGATGATTCAAATAATGGAAGTAATGTAGTGTTATTGTGGTGTCACAGTGTTACTGTGGTGTCACAGTGTTATTGTGGTGTCACAGTGTTATTGTGGTGTCACAGTGTTATTGTGGTGACGCAGTGTTATTGTGGTGTCGCAGTGTTATTGTGGTGTCACAGTGTTATTGTGGTGTCACAGTGTTATTGTGGTGACGCAGTGTTACTGTGGTGTCACAGTGTTATTGTGGTGTCACAGTGTTATTGTGGTGTCACAGTGTTACTGTGGTGTCACAGTGTTATTGTGGTGTCACAGTGTTATTGTGGTGTCACAGTGTTATTGTGGTGACGCAGTGTTATTGTGGTGTCACAGTGTTATTGTGGTGTCACAGTGTTATTGTGGTGTCACAGTGTTATTGTGGTGACGCAGTGTTACTGTGGTGTCGCAGTGTTATTGTGGTGTCACAGTGTTACTGTGGTGTCACAGTGTTATTGTGGCGTCACAGTGTTACTGTGGTGTCACAGTGTTACTGTGGTGTCACAGTGTTACTGTGGTGTCACAGTGTTACTGTGGTGTCACAGTGTTACTGTGGTGTCACAGTGTTACTGTGGTGACGCAGTGTTATTGTGGTGATGCAGTGTTATTGTGGTGTCGCAGTGTTATTGTGGTGTCACAGTGTTATTGTGGTATCACAGTGTTATTGTGGTGACACAGTGTTATTGTGGTGACGCAGTGTTATTGTGGTGACGCAGTGTTACTGTGGTGTCACAGTGTTATTGTGGTGACGCAGTGTTATTGTGGTGACGCAGTGTTACTGTGGTGTCACAGTGTTATTGTGGTGTCACAGTGTTACTGTGGTGACGCAGTGTTATTGTGGTGTCACAGTGTTATTGTGGTATCACAGTGTTATTGTGGTGACGCAGTGTTATTGTGGTGTCACAGTGTTATTGTGGTGTCGCAGTGTTATTGTGGTGTCGCAGTGTTATTGTGGTGTCGCAGTGTTATTGTGGTGACGCAGTGTTATTGTGGTGACGCAGTGTTATTGTGGTGACGCAGTGTGATTGTGGTGACGCAGTGTTATTGTGGTGATGCAGTGTTATTGTGGTGACGCAGTGTTATTGTGGTGACGCAGTGTTACTGTGGTGTCACAGTGTTATTGTGGTGACGCAGTGTTATTGTGGTGACGCAGTGTTACTGTGGTGTCACAGTGTTATTGTGGTGTCACAGTGTTACTGTGGTGACGCAGTGTTATTGTGGTGTCACAGTGTTATTGTGGTATCACAGTGTTATTGTGGTGACGCAGTGTTACTGTGGTGTCACAGTGTTATTGTGGTGTCACAGTGTTACTGTGGTGTCGCAGTGTTATTGTGGTGTCACAGTGTTATTGTGGTGTCACAGTGTTATTGTGGTGTCGCAGTGTTATTGTGGTGTCGCAGTGTTATTGTGGTGTCGCAGTGTTATTGTGGTGTCGCAGTGTTATTGTGGTGACGCAGTGTTATTGTGGTGACGCAGTGTGATTGTGGTGACGCAGTGTTATTGTGGTGATGCAGTGTTATTGTGGTGACGCAGTGTTATTGTGGTGACGCAGTGTGATTGTGGTGACGCAGTGTTATTGTGGTGACGCAGTGTTATTGTGGTATCGCAGTGTTATTGTGGTGTCACAGTGTTATTGTGGTGACGCAGTGTGAATGTGGTGTCGCAGTGTTATTGTGGTGTCACAGTGTTATTGTGGTGACGCAGTGTGATTGTGGTGACGCAGTGTTATTGTGGTGACGCAGTGTTACTGTGCTGTCGCAGTGTTATTGTGGTGTCACGGTGTTATTGTGGTGACGCAGTGTTATTGTGGTGTCACAGTGTTATTGTGGTGTCACAGTGTTATTGTGGTGTCACAGTGTTATTGTGGTGACGCAGTGTTATTGTGGTGACGCAGTGTTATTGTGGTGTCACAGTGTTATTGTGGTGTCGCAGTGTTATTGTGGTGTCACAGTGTTATTGTGGTGTCACAGTGTTATTGTAGTGTCGCAGTGTTATTGTGGTGACGCAGTGTGATTGTGGTGACGCAGTGTTATTGTGGTGACGCAGTGTTATTGTGGTATCGCAGTGTTATTGTGGTGACGCAGTGTTATTGTGGTGACGCAGTGTTATTGTGGTATCGCAGTGTTATTGTGGTGACGCAGTGTTACTGTGGTGTCGCAGTGTTATTGTGGTGTCACAGTGTTATTGTGGTGACGCAGTGTGATTGTGGTGACGCAGTGTTATTGTGGTGTCACAGTGTTATTGTGGTGTCACAGTGTTATTGTGGTGACGCAGTGTTATTGTGGTATCGCAGTGTTATTGTGGTGTCACAGTGTTATGGTGGTGACGCAGTGTTACTGTGTTGTCGCAGTGTTATTGTGGTGTCACAGTGTTATTTTGGTGACGCAGTGTGATTGTGGTGACGCAGTGTTATTGTGGTGACGCAGTGTTATTGTGGTGTCACAGTGTTACTGTGGTGTCGCAGTGTTATTGTGGTGTCACAGTGTTATTGTGGTGTCACAGTGTTATTGTGGTGTCGCAGTGTTACTGTGGTGTCACAGTGTTACTGTGGTGTCGCAGTGTTATTGTGGTGTCACAGTGTTATTGTGGTGTCGCAGTGTTATTGTGGTGTCACAGTGTTATTGTGGTGACGCAGTGTGATTGTGGTGACGCAGTGTTATTGTGGTGACGCAGTGTTATTGTGGTGACGCAGTGTTATTGTGGTGACGCAGTGTTATTGTGGTGACGCAGTGTTATTGTGGTATCGCAGTGTTATTGTGGTGACGCAGTGTTATTGTGGTGTCACAGTGTTATTGTGGTGTCACAGTGTTATTGTGGTGTCACAGTGTTACTGTGGTGACGCAGTGTTATTGTGGAGATGCAGTGTTACTGTGGTGTCACAGTGTTATTGTGGTGACACAGTGTTATTGTGGTGTCACAGTGTTACTGTGGTGACGCAGTGTTATTGTGGAGACGCAGTGTTATTGTGGTGTCACAGTGTTACTGTGGTGACGCAGTGTTATTGTGGTGTCACAGTGTTATTGTGGTGTCACAGTGTTATTGTGGTGTCACAGTGTTATTGTGGTGTCGCAGTGTTATTGTGGTGACGCAGTGTTACTGTGGTGTCACAGTGTTATTGTGGTGTCACAGTGTTATTGTGGTGTCGCAGTGTTATTGTGGTGACGCAGTGTGATTGTGGTGACGCAGTGTTATTGTGGTGACGCAGTGTTATTGTGGTATCGCAGTGTTATTGTGGTGACGCAGTGTTATTGTGGTGACGCAGTGTTATTGTGGTATCGCAGTGTTATTGTGGTGACGCAGTGTTATTGTGGTGTCGCAGTGTTATTGTGGTGTCACAGTGTTATTGTGGTGACGCAGTGTGATTGTGGTGACGCAGTGTTATTGTGGTGTCACCCTGTTATTGTGGTGTCACAGTGTTATTGTGGTGTCGCAGTGTTACTGTGGTGTCACAGTGTTATTGTGGTGTCACAGTGTTATTGTGGTGACGCAGTGTTATTGTGGTATCGCAGTGTTATTGTGGTGTCACAGTGTTATTGTGGTGTCACAGTGTTATTGTGGTGACGCAGTGTTATTGTGGTATCGCAGTGTTATTGTGGTGTCACAGTGTTATGGTGGTGACGCAGTGTTACTGTGTTGTCGCAGTGTTATTGTGGTGTCACAGTGTTATTTTGGTGACGCAGTGTGATTGTGGTGACGCAGTGTTATTGTGGTGACGCAGTGTTATTGTGGTGTCACAGTGTTACTGTGGTGTCGCAGTGTTATTGTGGTGTCACAGTGTTATTGTGGTGTCACAGTGTTATTGTGGTGTCGCAGTGTTACTGTGGTGTCACAGTGTTACTGTGGTGTCGCAGTGTTATTGTGGTGTCACAGTGTTACTGTGGTGTCGCAGTGTTATTGTGGTGTCACAGTGTTATTGTGGTGACGCAGTGTGATTGTGGTGACGCAGTGTTATTGTGGTGACGCAGTGTTATTGTGGTGACGCAGTGTTATTGTGGTGACGCAGTGTTATTGTGGTGACGCAGTGTTATTGTGGTGACGCAGTGTTATTGTGGTATCGCAGTGTTATTGTGGTGACGCAGTGTTATTGTGGTGTCACAGTGTTATTGTGGTGTCACAGTGTTACTGTGGTGACGCAGTGTTATTGTGGAGATGCAGTGTTACTGTGGTGTCACAGTGTTATTGTGGTGACACAGTGTTATTGTGGTGTCACAGTGTTACTGTGGTGACGCAGTGTTATTGTGGAGACGCAGTGTTATTGTGGTGTCACAGTGTTACTGTGGTGACGCAGTGTTATTGTGGTGTCACAGTGTTATTGTGGTGTCACAGTGTTATTGTGGTGTCACAGTGTTACTGTGGTGACGCAGTGTTATTGTGGAGACGCAGTGTTACTGTGGTGTCACAGTGTTATTGTGGTGTCACAGTGTTATTGTGGTGACGCAGTGTTATTGTGGTGACGCAGTGTTATTGTGGTGACGCAGTGTTATTGTGGTATCGCAGTGTTATTGTGGTGTCACAGTGTTATTGTGGTGACGCAGTGTTATTGTGGTGACGCAGTGTTACTGTGGTGTCACAGTGTTATTGTGGTGTCACCCTGTTATTGTGGTGTAACAGTGTTATTGTGGTGTCACAGTGTTACTGTGGTGTCACAGTGTTATTGTGGTGACGCAGTGTTATTGTGGTGTCACAGTGTTATTGTGGTGATGCAGTGTTATTGTGGTGACGCAGTGTTATTGTCGTGTCGCAGTGTTATTGTGGTGACGCTGTGTTATTGTGATGTCACAGTGTTATTGTGGTGACGCAGTGTTATTGTGGTGACGCAGTGTTATTGTGGTGACGCAGTGTTATTGTGGTGACGCAGTGTTATTGTGGTGACGCAGTGTTATTGTGGTGTCGCAGTGTTATTGTGGTGACGCAGTGTTATTGTGGTGATGCAGTGTTATGGTGGTGACGCAGTGTTATTGTGGTGACGCAGTGTTACTGTGGTGACGCAGTGTTATTGTGGTGTCACAGTGTTACTGTGGTGTCACAGTGTTACTGTGGTGTCACAGTGTTACTGTGGTGTCACAGTGTTATGGTGGTGTCACAGTGTTATTGTGGTGACGCAGTGTTATTGTGGTGTCGCAGTGTTATTGTGGTGTCACAGTGTTATTGTGGTGTCACAGTGTTATTGTGGTGTCACAGTGTTATTGTGGTGACGCAGTGTTATTGTGGTGACACAGTGTTATTGTGGTGTCACAGTGTTATTGTGGTGTCACAGTGTTATTGTGGTGTCACAGTGTTATTGTGGTGTCACAGTGTTATTGTGGTGTCACAGTGTTATTGTGGTGTCGCAGTGTTATTGTGGTGTCACAGTGTTATTGTGGTGTCACAGTGTTATTGTGGTGACGCAGTGTTATTGTGGTGACACAGTGTTATTGTGGTGACGCAGTGTTATTGTGGTGACGCAGTGTTATTGTGGTGACACAGTGTTATTGTGGTGACACAGTGTTATTGTGGTGATGCAGTGTTATTGTGGTGTCACAGTGTTATTGTGGTGTCACAGTGTTACTGTGGTGACGCAGTGTTATTGTGGTGACGCAGTGTTATTGTGGTGTCACAGTGTTATTGTGGTGACGCAGTGTTATTGTGGTGATGCAGTGTTATTGTGGTGTCACAGTGTTATTGTGGTGTCACAGTGTTACTGTGGTGACACAGTGTTATTGTGGTGTCGCAGTGTTATTGTGGTGACGCAGTGTTATTGTGGTGACGCAGTGTTATTGTGGTGACACAGTGTTATTGTGGTGATGCAGTGTTATTGTGGTGACACAGTGTTATTGTGGTGTCGCAGTGTTATTGTGGTGTCACAGTGTTATTGTGGTGATGCAGTGTTATTGTGGTGTCACAGTGTTATTGTGGTGACGCAGTGTTATTGTGGTGACGCAGTGTTATTGTGGTGACACAGTGTTATTGTGGTGTCACAGTGTTATTGTGGTGACGCAGTGTTATTGTGGTGACGCAGTGTTATTGTGGTGACACAGTGTTATTGTGGTGTCGCAGTGTTATTGTGGTGACGCAGTGTTATTGTGGTGACGCAGTGTTATTGTGGTGTCGCAGTGTTATTGTGGTGACGCAGTGTTATTGTGGTGACACAGTGTTATTGTGGTGTCGCAGTGTTATTGTGGTGATGCAGTGTTATTGTGGTGTCACAGTGTTATTGTGGTGATGCAGTGTTATTGTGGTGTCACAGTGTTACTGTGGTGTCGCAGTGTTACTGTGGTGATGCAGTGTTATTGTGGTGTCACAGTGTTATTGTGGTGATGCAGTGTTATTGTGGTGACGCAGTGTTATTGTGGTGTCACAGTGTTATTGTGGTGATGCAGTGTTATTGTGGTGTCACAGTGTTATTGTGGTGACGCAGTATTATTGTGGTGTCACAGTGTTATTGTGTTGATGCAGTGTTATTGTGGTGTCACAGTGTTATTGTGGTGATGCAGTGTTATTGTGGTGTCACAGTGTTATTGTGGTGATGCAGTGTTATTGTGGTGATGCAGTGTTATTGTGGTGTCACAGTGTTATTGTGGTGATGCAGTGTTATTGTGGTGATGCAGTGTTATTGTGGTGTCACAGTGTTATTGTGGTGTCACAGTGTTATTGTGGTGACGCAGTGTTATTGTGGTGTCACAGTGTTATTGTGGTGATGCAGTGTTATTGTGGTGTCACAGTGTTATTGTGGTGACGCAGTATTATTGTGGTGTCACAGTGTTATTGTGGTGTCGCAGTGTTATTGTGTTGATGCAGTGTTATTGTGGTGTCACAGTGTTATTGTGGTGATGCAGTGTTATTGTGGTGTCACAGTGTTATTGTGGTGATGCAGTGTTATTGTGGTGATGCAGTGTTATTGTGGTGTCACAGTGTTATTGTGGTGACGCAGTGTTATTGTCGTGACACAGTGTTACTGTGGTGACAGTGTTACTGTGGTGTCGCAGTATTATTGTGGTGACGCAGTGTTATTGTGGTGATGCAGTGTTATTGTGGTGACACAGTGTTATTGTGGTGATGCAGTGTTATTGTCGTGTCACAGTGTTATTGTGGTGTCACAGTGTTATTGTGGTGACGCAGTGTTATTGTGGTGTCACAGTGTTATTGTGGTGACGCAGTGTTATTGTGGTGTCACAGTGTTATTGTGGTGTCACAGTGTTATTGTGGTGTCACAGTGTTATTGTGGTGACGCAGTGTTATTGTGGTGTCACAGTGTTATTGTGGTGTCACAGTGTTATTGTGGTGTCACAGTGTTATTGTGGTGTCACAGTGTTATTGTGGTGTCACAGTGTTACTGTGGTGATGCAGTGTTATTGTGTTGATGCAGTGTTATTGTGCTGACACAGTGTTATTGTGGTGTCACAGTGTTATTGTGGTGTCACAGTGTTATTGTGGTGTCGCAGTGTTATTGTGGTGACACAGTGTTACTGTGGTGTCGCAGTATTATTGTGGTGTCACAGTGTTATTGTGGTGTCACAGTGTTATTGTGGTGTCACAGTGTTATTGTGGTGTCACAGTTTTATTGTGGTGACGCAGTGTTATTGTGGTGATGCAGTGTTATTGTGGTGTCACAGTGTTATTGTGGTGTCGCAGTGTTATTGTGGTGATGCAGTGTTATTGTGGTGACACAGTGTTATTGTGGTGTCACAGTGTTATTGTGGTGATACAGTGTTATTGTGGTGTCACAGTGTTATTGTGGTGTCACAGTGTTATTGTGGTGTCGCAGTGTTATTGTGGTGACACAGTGTTACTGTGGTGACAGTGTTACTGTGGTGTCGCAGTATTATTGTGGTGACGCAGTGTTATTGTGGTGATGCAGTGTTATTGTGGTGACACAGTGTTATTGTGGTGATGCAGTGTTATTGTCGTGTCACCGTGTTATTGTGGTGTCACAGTGTTATTGTGGTGATGCAGTGTTATTGTGTTGATGCAGTGTTATTGTGGTGACACAGTGTTATTGTGGTGATGCAGTGTTATTGTGGTGATGCAGTGTTATTGTGGTGACACAGTGTTATTGTGGTGTCACCGTGTTATTGTGGTGTCACAGTGTTATTGTGGTGATGCAGTGTTATTGTGGTGATGCAGTGTTATTGTGGTGTCACAGTGTTATTGTGGTGATGCAGTGTTATTGTGTTGATGCAGTGTTATTGTGGTGACACAGTGTTATTGTGGTGATGCAGTGTTATTGTGGTGTCACAGTGTTATTGTGGTGACGCAGTGTTATTGTGGTGTCGCAGTGTTATTGTGGTGACGCAGTGTTATTGTGGTGATGCAGTGTTATTGTGGTGACACAGTGTTATTGTGGTGTCACAGTGTTATTGTGGTGATGCAGTGTTATTGTGGTGTCACAGTGTTATTGTGGTGATGCAGTGTTATTGTGGTGATGCAGTGTTATTGTGGTGATGCAGTGTTATTGTGGTGTCACAGTGTTATTGTGGTGATGCAGTGTTATTGTGGTGTCACAGTGTTATTGTGGTGTCACAGTGTTATTGTGGTGATGCAGTGTTATTGTGGTCACAGTGTTATTGTGGTGTCACAGTGTTATTGTGGTGTCACAGTGTTATTGTGGTGATGCAGTGTTATTGTGGTCACAGTGTTATTGTGGTGATGCAGTGTTATTGTGGTCACAGTGTTATTGTGGTGATGCAGTGTTATTGTGGTCACAGTGTTATTGTGGTGACGCAGTGTTATTGTGGTGTCACAGTGTTATTGTGGTGACACAGTGTTATTGTGGTGTCACAGTGTTATTGTGGTGATGCAGTGTTATTGTGGTGTCACAGTGTTATTGTGGTGATGCAGTGCTATTGTGGTGATGCAGTGTTATTGTGGTGATGCAGTGTTATTGTGGTGTCACAGTGTTATTGTGGTGATGCAGTGTTATTGTGGTGTCACAGTGTTATTGTGGTGTCACAGTGTTATTGTGGTGTCACAGTGTTATTGTGGTGATGCAGTGTTATTGTGGTGTCACAGTGTTATTGTCGTGATGCAGTGTTATTGTGGTGTCACAGTGTTATTGTGGTGTCACAGTGTTACTGTGGTGATGCAGTGTTATTGTGGTGTCACAGTGTTATTGTGGTGTCACAGTGTTATTGTGGTGTCACAGTGTTATTGTGGTGACACAGTGTTACTGTGGTGACGCAGTATTATTGTGGTGATGAAGTGTTATTGTGGCGTCAATGTTATTGTGGTGACGCAGTGTAACTGTGGTGACGCAGTGTTATTGTGGTGTCGCAGTGTTATTGTGGTGATACAGTGTTATTGTGGTGACGCAGTGTTATTGTGGTGACGCAGTGTTATTGTGGTGTCACAGTGTTATTGTGGTGACGCAGTGTTATTGTGGTGACACAGTGTTATTGTGGTGTCACAGTGTTATTGTGGTGACGCAGTGTTATTGTGGTGTCACAGTGTTATTGTGGTGTCACAGTGTTATTGTGGTGTCACAGTGTTATTGTGGTGTCGCAGTGTTATTGTGGTGATGCAGTGTTATTGTGGTGTCACAGTGTTATTGTGGTGTCACAGTGTTATTGTGGTGTCGCAGTGTTATTGTGGTGACACAGTGTTACTGTGGTGACACAGTGTTACTGTGGTGTCGCAGTATTATTGTGGTGTCACAGTGTTATTGTGGTGTCACAGTGTTATTGTGGTGTCACAGTGTTATTGTGGTGTCACAGTGTTATTGTGGTGACGCAGTGTTATTGTGGTGATGCAGTGTTATTGTGGTGACACAGTGTTATTGTGGTGATGCAGTGTTATTGTGGTGTCACAGTGTTATTGTGGTGTCACAGTGTTATTGTGGTGATGCAGTGTTATTGTGTTGATGCAGTGTTATTGTGGTGACACAGTGTTATTGTGGTGACACAGTGTTATTGTGGTGATGCAGTGTTATTGTGGTGATGCAGTGTTATTGTGGTGACACAGTGTTATTGTGGTGTCGCAGTGTTATTGTGGTGACGCAGTGTTATTGTGGTGATGCAGTGTTATTGTGGTGACACAGTGTTATTGTGGTGTCACAGTGTTATTGTGGTGACGCAGTGTTATTGTGGTGATGCAGTGTTATTGTGGTGACACAGTGTTATTGTGGTGTCACAGTGTTATTGTGGTGATGCAGTGTTATTGTGGTGTCACAGTGTTATTGTGGTGATGCAGTGTTATTGTGGTGATGCAGTGTTATTGTGGTGTCACAGTGTTATTGTGGTGTCACAGTGTTATTGTGGTGATGCAGTGTTATTGTGGTGTCACAGTGTTATTGTGGTGATGCAGTGTTATTGTGGTGATGCAGTGTTATTGTGGTGATGCAGTGTTATTGTGGTGTCGCATTGTTATTGTGGTGTCACAGTGTTATTGTGGTGTCACAGTGTTATTGTGGTGATGCAGTGTTATTGTGGTGTCACAGTGTTATTGTGGTGTCACAGTGTTATTGTGGTGTCACAGTGTTATTGTGGTGATGCAGTGTTATTGTTGTGTCACAGTGTTATTGTGGTGTCACAGTGTTATTGTGGTGTCACAGTGTTATTGTGGTGACACAGTGTTATTGTGGTGTCACAGTGTTATTGTGGTGTCACAGTGTTATTGTGGTGTCACAGTGTTATTGTGGTGTCACAGTGTTATTGTGGTGTCACAGTGTTATTGTGGTGACACAGTGTTATTGTGGTGACGCAGTATTATTGTGGTGATGAAGTGTTATTGTGGCGTCAATGTTATTGTGGTGACGCAGTGTAACTGTGGTGACGCAGTGTTATTGTGGTGTCGCAGTGTTATTGTGGTGATACAGTGTTATTGTGGTGACGCAGTGTTATTGTGGTGACGCAGTGTTATTGTGGTGTCACAGTGTTATTGTGGTGACGCAGTGTTATTGTGGTGACACAGTGTTATTGTGGTGACGCAGTGTTATTGTGGTGATGCAGTGTTATTGTGGTGTCACAGTGTTATTGTGGTGACGCAGTGTTATTGTGGTGTCACAGTGTTATTGTGGTGACGCAGTGTTATTGTGGTGACGCAGTGTTATTGTGGTGATACAGTGTTATTGTGGTGACGCAGTGTTATTGTGGTGACGCAGTGTTATTGTGGTGTCACAGTGTTATTGTGGTGACGCAGTGTTATTGTGGTGTCACAGTGTTATTGTGGTGACGCAGTGTTATTGTGGTGATGCAGTGTTATTGTGGTGACACAGTGTTATTGTGGTGATGCAGTGTTATTGTGGTGTCACAGTGTTATTGTGGTGTCACAGTGTTATTGTGGTGATGCAGTGTTATTGTGTTGATGCAGTGTTATTGTGGTGACACAGTGTTATTGTGGTGATGCAGTGTTATTGTGGTGATGCAGTGTTATTGTGGTGACACAGTGTTATTGTGGTGTCGCAGTGTTATTGTGGTGACGCAGTGTTATTGTGGTGATGCAGTGTTATTGTGGTGACGCAGTGTTATTGTGGTGTCGCAGTGTTATTGTGGTGTCACAGTGTTATTGTGGTGACGCAGTGTTATTGTGGTGATGCAGTGTTATTGTGGTGACACAGTGTTATTGTGGTGTCACAGTGTTATTGTGGTGATGCAGTGTTATTGTGGTGTCACAGTGTTATTGTGGTGATGCAGTGTTATTGTGGTGATGCAGTGTTATTGTGGTGTCACAGTGTTATTGTGGTGTCACAGTGTTATTGTGGTGATGCAGTGTTATTGTGGTGTCACAGTGTTATTGTGGTGATGCAGTGTTATTGTGGTGACGCATTGTTATTGTGGTGTCACAGTGTTATTGTGGTGTCACAGTGTTATTGTGGTGATGCAGTGTTATTGTGGTGTCACAGTGTTATTGTGGTGTCACAGTGTTATTGTGGTGTCACAGTGTTATTGTGGTGATGCAGTGTTATTGTGGTGACGCAGTGTTATTGTGGTGTCACAGTGTTATTGTGGTGTCACAGTGTTATTGTGGTGTCACAGTGTTATTGTGGTGATGCAGTGTTATTGTGGTGTCACAGTGTTATTGTGGTGTCACAGTGTTATTGTGGTGTCACAGTGTTATTGTGGTGACACAGTGTTATTGTGGTGTCACAGTGTTATTGTGGTGTCACAGTGTTATTGTGGTGTCACAGTGTTATTGTGGTGTCACAGTGTTATTGTGGTGTCACAGTGTTATTGTGGTGACACAGTGTTATTGTGGTGACGCAGTATTATTGTGGTGATGAAGTGTTATTGTGGCGTCAATGTTATTGTGGTGACGCAGTGTAACTGTGGTGACGCAGTGTTATTGTGGTGTCGCAGTGTTATTTTGGTGATACAGTGTTATTGTGGTGACGCAGTGTTATTGTGGTGACGCAGTGTTATTGTGGTGTCACAGTGTTATTGTGGTGACGCAGTGTTATTGTGGTGACACAGTGTTATTGTGGTGACGCAGTGTTATTGTGGTGACGCAGTGTTATTGTGGTGTCACAGTGTTATTGTGGTGACGCAGTGTTATTGTGGTGTCACAGTGTTATTGTGGTGACGCAGTGTTATTGTGGTGTCACAGTGTTATTGTGGTGACGCAGTGTTATTGTGGTGTCACAGTGTTATTGTGGTGACGCAGTGTTATTGTGGTGACGCAGTGTTATTGTGGTGACGCAGTGTTATTGTGGTGATGCAGTGTTATTGTGGTGTCACAGTGTTATTGTGGTGTCGCAGTGTTATTGTGGTGACACAGTGTTATTGTGGTGTCACAGTGTTATTGTGGTGTCACAGTGTTATTGTGGTGACACAGTGTTATTGTGGTGTCGCAGTGTTATTGTGGTGTCGCAGTGTTATTGTGGTGTCACAGTGTTATTGTGGTGTCACAGTGTTATTGTGGTGTCACAGTGTTATTGTGGTGTCACAGTGTTATTGTGGTGTCACAGTGTTGTTGTGGTGTCACAGTGTTATTGTGGTGTCACAGTGTTATTGTGGTGACACAGTGTTATTGTGGTGACGCAGTATTATTGTGGTGATGAAGTGTTATTGTGGCGTCAATGTTATTGTGGTGACGCAGTGTAACTGTGGTGACGCAGTGTTATTGTGGTGTCGCAGTGTTATTGTGGTGATACAGTGTTATTGTGGTGACGCAGTGTTATTGTGGTGTCACAGTGTTATTGTGGTGACGCAGTGTTATTGTGGTGATGCAGTGTTATTGTGGTGACACAGTGTTATTGTGGTGATGCAGTGTTATTGTGGTGTCACAGTGTTATTGTGGTGTCACAGTGTTATTGTGGTGATGCAGTGTTATTGTGTTGATGCAGTGTTATTGTGGTGACACAGTGTTATTGTGGTGACACAGTGTTATTGTGGTGATGCAGTGTTATTGTGGTGATGCAGTGTTATTGTGGTGACACAGTGTTATTGTGGTGTCGCAGTGTTATTGTGGTGACGCAGTGTTATTGTGGTGATGCAGTGTTATTGTGGTGACACAGTGTTATTGTGGTGTCACAGTGTTATTGTGGTGACGCAGTGTTATTGTGGTGATGCAGTGTTATTGTGGTGACGCAGTGTTATTGTGGTGTCACAGTGTTATTGTGGTGATGCAGTGTTATTGTGGTGTCACAGTGTTATTGTGGTGATGCAGTGTTATTGTGGTGATGCAGTGTTATTGTGGTGTCACAGTGTTATTGTGGTGTCACAGTGTTATTGTGGTGATGCAGTGTTATTGTGGTGTCACAGTGTTATTGTGGTGATGCAGTGTTATTGTGGTGATGCAGTGTTATTGTGGTGATGCAGTGTTATTGTGGTGTCGCATTGTTATTGTGGTGTCACAGTGTTATTGTGGTGTCACAGTGTTATTGTGGTGATGCAGTGTTATTGTGGTGTCACAGTGTTATTGTGGTGTCACAGTGTTATTGTGGTGTCACAGTGTTATTGTGGTGATGCAGTGTTATTGTTGTGTCACAGTGTTATTGTGGTGTCACAGTGTTATTGTGGTGTCACAGTGTTATTGTGGTGACACAGTGTTATTGTGGTGTCACAGTGTTATTGTGGTGTCACAGTGTTATTGTGGTGTCACAGTGTTATTGTGGTGTCACAGTGTTATTGTGGTGTCACAGTGTTATTGTGGTGACACAGTGTTATTGTGGTGACGCAGTATTATTGTGGTGATGAAGTGTTATTGTGGCGTCAATGTTATTGTGGTGACGCAGTGTAACTGTGGTGACGCAGTGTTATTGTGGTGTCGCAGTGTTATTGTGGTGATACAGTGTTATTGTGGTGACGCAGTGTTATTGTGGTGACGCAGTGTTATTGTGGTGTCACAGTGTTATTGTGGTGACGCAGTGTTATTGTGGTGACACAGTGTTATTGTGGTGACGCAGTGTTATTGTGGTGATGCAGTGTTATTGTGGTGTCACAGTGTTATTGTGGTGACGCAGTGTTATTGTGGTGTCACAGTGTTATTGTGGTGACGCAGTGTTATTGTGGTGATACAGTGTTATTGTGGTGACGCAGTGTTATTGTGGTGACCCAGTGTTATTGTGGTGTCACAGTGTTATTGTGGTGACGCAGTGTTATTGTGGTGTCACAGTGTTATTGTGGTGACTCAGTGTTATTGTGGTGATGCAGTGTTATTGTGGTGACACAGTGTTATTGTGGTGATGCAGTGTTATTGTGGTGTCACAGTGTTATTGTGGTGTCACAGTGTTATTGTGGTGATGCAGTGTTATTGTGTTGATGCAGTGTTATTGTGGTGACACAGTGTTATTGTGGTGATGCAGTGTTATTGTGGTGATGCAGTGTTATTGTGGTGACACAGTGTTATTGTGGTGTCGCAGTGTTATTGTGGTGACGCAGTGTTATTGTGGTGATGCAGTGTTATTGTGGTGACGCAGTGTTATTGTGGTGTCGCAGTGTTATTGTGGTGTCACAGTGTTATTGTGGTGACGCAGTGTTATTGTGGTGATGCAGTGTTATTGTGGTGACACAGTGTTATTGTGGTGTCACAGTGTTATTGTGGTGATGCAGTGTTATTGTGGTGTCACAGTGTTATTGTGGTGATGCAGTGTTATTGTGGTGATGCAGTGTTATTGTGGTGTCACAGTGTTATTGTGGTGTCACAGTGTTATTGTGGTGATGCAGTGTTATTGTGGTGTCACAGTGTTATTGTGGTGATGCAGTGTTATTGTGGTGACGCATTGTTATTGTGGTGTCACAGTGTTATTGTGGTGTCACAGTGTTATTGTGGTGATGCAGTGTTATTGTGGTGTCACAGTGTTATTGTGGTGTCACAGTGTTATTGTGGTGTCACAGTGTTATTGTGGTGATGCAGTGTTATTGTGGTGACGCAGTGTTATTGTGGTGTCACAGTGTTATTGTGGTGTCACAGTGTTATTGTGGTGTCACAGTGTTATTGTGGTGATGCAGTGTTATTGTGGTGTCACAGTGTTATTGTGGTGTCACAGTGTTATTGTGGTGTCACAGTGTTATTGTGGTGACACAGTGTTATTGTGGTGTCACAGTGTTATTGTGGTGTCACAGTGTTATTGTGGTGTCACAGTGTTATTGTGGTGTCACAGTGTTATTGTGGTGTCACAGTGTTATTGTGGTGACACAGTGTTATTGTGGTGACGCAGTATTATTGTGGTGATGAAGTGTTATTGTGGCGTCAATGTTATTGTGGTGACGCAGTGTAACTGTGGTGACGCAGTGTTATTGTGGTGTCGCAGTGTTATTTTGGTGATACAGTGTTATTGTGGTGACGCAGTGTTATTGTGGTGACGCAGTGTTATTGTGGTGTCACAGTGTTATTGTGGTGACGCAGTGTTATTGTGGTGACACAGTGTTATTGTGGTGACGCAGTGTTATTGTGGTGACGCAGTGTTATTGTGGTGTCACAGTGTTATTGTGGTGACGCAGTGTTATTGTGGTGTCACAGTGTTATTGTGGTGACGCAGTGTTATTGTGGTGTCACAGTGTTATTGTGGTGACGCAGTGTTATTGTGGTGTCACAGTGTTATTGTGGTGACGCAGTGTTATTGTGGTGACGCAGTGTTATTGTGGTGACGCAGTGTTATTGTGGTGATGCAGTGTTATTGTGGTGTCACAGTGTTATTGTGGTGTCGCAGTGTTATTGTGGTGACACAGTGTTATTGTGGTGTCACAGTGTTATTGTGGTGTCACAGTGTTATTGTGGTGACACAGTGTTATTGTGGTGTCGCAGTGTTATTGTGGTGTCGCAGTGTTATTGTGGTGTCACAGTGTTATTGTGGTGTCACAGTGTTATTGTGGTGTCACAGTGTTATTGTGGTGTCACAGTGTTATTGTGGTGTCACAGTGTTGTTGTGGTGTCACAGTGTTATTGTGGTGTCACAGTGTTATTGTGGTGACACAGTGTTATTGTGGTGACGCAGTATTATTGTGGTGATGAAGTGTTATTGTGGCGTCAATGTTATTGTGGTGACGCAGTGTAACTGTGGTGACGCAGTGTTATTGTGGTGTCGCAGTGTTATTGTGGTGATACAGTGTTATTGTGGTGACGCAGTGTTATTGTGGTGACGCAGTGTTATTGTGGTGTCACAGTGTTATTGTGGTGACGCAGTGTTATTGTGGTGACACAGTGTTATTGTGGTGACGCAGTGTTATTGTGGTGATGCATTGTTATTGTGGTGTCACAGTGTTATTGTGGTGACGCAGTGTTATTGTGGTGTCACAGTGTTATTGTGGTGTCACAGTGTTATTGTGGTGTCACAGTGTTATTGTGGTGTCGCAGTGTTATTGTGGTGATACAGTGTTATTGTGGTGACGCAGTGTTATTGTGGTGACGCAGTGTTATTGTGGTGATGCAGTGTTATTGTGGTGTCACAGTGTTATTGTGGTGATGCAGTGTTATTGTGGTGTCACAGTGTTATTGTGGTGATGCAGTGTTATTGTGGTGATGCAGTGTTATTGTGGTGATGCAGTGTTATTGTGGTGTCACAGTGTTATTGTGGTGTCACAGTGTTATTGTGGTGATGCAGTGTTATTGTGGTGTCACAGTGTTATTGTGGTGATGCAGTGTTATTGTGGTGATGCAGTGTTATTGTGGTGATGCAGTGTTATTGTGGTGTCACAGTGTTATTGTGGTGTCACAGTGTTATTGTGGTGATGCAGTGTTATTGTGGTGTCACAGTGTTATTGTGGTGTCACAGTGTTATTGTGGTGTCACAGTGTTATTGTGGTGATGCAGTGTTATTGTGGTGTCACAGTGTTATTGTGGTGTCACAGTGTTATTGTGGTGATGCAGTGTTATTGTTGTGTCACAGTGTTATTGTGGTGTCACTGTGTTATTGTGGTGTCACAGTGTTATTGTGGTGTCACAGTGTTATTGTGGTGTCACAGTGTTATTGTGGTGTCACAGTGTTATTGTGGTGACACAGTGTTATTGTGGTGACACAGTGTTATTGTGGTGTCACAGTGTTATTGTGGTGATGCAGTGTTATTGTTGTGTCACAGTGTTATTGCGGTGTCACAGTGTTATTGTGGTGTCACAGTGTTATTGTGGTGTCACAGTGTTATTGTGGTGTCACAGTGTTATTGTGGTGTCACAGTGTTATTGTGGTGACACAGTGTTATTGTGGTGACGCAGTATTATTGTGGTGATGAAGTGTTATTGTGGCGTCAATGTTATTGTGGTGACGCAGTGTAACTGTGGTGACGCAGTGTTATTGTGGTGTCGCAGTGTTATTGTGGTGATACAGTGTTATTGTGGTGACGCAGTGTTATTGTGGTGGCGCAGTGTTATTGTGGTGTCACAGTGTTATTGTGGTGACGCAGTGTTATTGTGGTGACACAGTGTTATTGTGGTGACGCAGTGTTATTGTGGTGATGCAGTGTTATTGTGGTGTCACAGTGTTATTGTGGTGACGCAGTGTTATTGTGGTGTCACAGTGTTATTGTGGTGACGCAGTGTTATTGTGGTGATACAGTGTTATTGTGGTGATGCAGTGTTATTGTGGTGTCACAGTGTTATTGTGGTGTCACAGTGTTATTGTGGTGATGCAGTGTTATTGTGGTGTCACAGTGTTATTGTGGTGACGCAGTGTTATTGTGGTGTCACAGTGTTATTGTGGTGACGCAGTGTTATTGTGGTGATGCAGTGTTATTGTGGTGACACAGTGTTATTGTGGTGATGCAGTGTTATTGTGGTGTCACAGTGTTATTGTGGTGTCACAGTGTTATTGTGGTGATGCAGTGTTATTGTGTTGATGCAGTGTTATTGTGGTGACACAGTGTTATTGTGGTGATGCAGTGTTATTGTGGTGATGCAGTGTTATTGTGGTGACACAGTGTTATTGTGGTGTCGCAGTGTTATTGTGGTGACGCAGTGTTATTGTGGTGATGCAGTGTTATTGTGGTGACACAGTGTTATTGTGGTGTCACAGTGTTATTGTGGTGACGCAGTGTTATTGTGGTGATGCAGTGTTATTGTGGTGACACAGTGTTATTGTGGTGTCACAGTGTTATTGTGGTGATGCAGTGTTATTGTGGTGTCACAGTGTTATTGTGGTGATGCAGTGTTATTGTGGTGATGCAGTGTTATTGTGGTGATGCAGTGTTATTGTGGTGTCACAGTGTTATTGTGGTGTCACAGTGTTATTGTGGTGATGCAGTGTTATTGTGGTGTCACAGTGTTATTGTGGTGATGCAGTGTTATTGTGGTGATGCAGTGTTATTGTGGTGATGCAGTGTTATTGTGGTGTCGCATTGTTATTGTGGTGTCACAGTGTTATTGTGGTGTCACAGTGTTATTGTGGTGATGCAGTGTTATTGTGGTGTCACAGTGTTATTGTGGTGTCACAGTGTTATTGTGGTGTCACAGTGTTATTGTGGTGATGCAGTGTTATTGTGGTGTCACAGTGTTATTGTGGTGTCACAGTGTTATTGTGGTGTCACGGTGTTATTTTGGTGACACAGTGTTATTGTGGTGTCACAGTGTTATTGTGGTGTCACAGTGTTATTGTGGTGTCACAGTGTTATTGTGGTGTCACAGTGTTATTGTGGTGTCACAGTGTTATTGTGGTGTCACAGTGTTATTGTGGTGTCACAGTGTTATTGTGGTGACACAGTGTTATTGTGGTGACGCAGTATTATTGTGGTGATGAAGTGTTATTGTGGCGTCAATGTTATTGTGGTGACGCAGTGTAACTGTGGTGACGCAGTGTTATTGTGGTGTCGCAGTGTTATTGTGGTGATACAGTGTTATTGTGGTGACGCAGTGTTATTGTGGTGACGCAGTGTTATTGTGGTGTCACAGTGTTATTGTGGTGACGCAGTGTTATTGTGGTGACACAGTGTTATTGTGGTGACGCAGTGTTATTGTGGTGATGCAGTGTTATTGTGGTGTCACAGTGTTATTGTGGTGACGCAGTGTTATTGTGGTGTCACAGTGTTATTGTGGTGACGCAGTGTTATTGTGGTGTCACAGTGTTATTGTGGTGACGCAGTGTTATTGTGGTGTCACAGTGTTATTGTGGTGACGCAGTGTTATTGTGGTGACGCAGTGTTATTGTGGTGACGCAGTGTTATTGTGGTGATGCAGTGTTATTGTGGTGTCGCAGTGTTATTGTGGTGTCGCAGTGTTATTGTGGTGTCACAGTGTTATTGTGGTGTCACAGTGTTATTGTGGTGTCACAGTGTTATTGTGGTGTCGCAGTGTTATTGTGGTGTCGCAGTGTTATTGTGGTGTCACAGTGTTATTGTGGTGTCACAGTGTTATTGTGGTGTCACAGTGTTATTGTGGTGTCACAGTGTTATTGTGGTGTCACAGTGTTATTGTGGTGTCACAGTGTTATTGTGGTGTCACAGTGTTATTGTGGTGTCACAGTGTTATTGTGGTGACACAGTGTTATTGTGGTGACGCAGTATTATTGTGGTGATGAAGTGTTATTGTGGCGTCACAGTGTTATTGTGGTGATGCAGTGTTATTGTGGTGACGCAGTGTTATTGTGGTGTCAATGTGTTATTGTGGTGATGCAGTGTTATTGTGGTGTCACAGTGTTATTGTGGTGTCACAGTGTTATTGTGGTGATGAAGTGTTATTGTGGCGTCACAGTGTTATTGTGGTGATGCAGTGTTATTGTGGTGACGCAGTGTTATTGTGGTGTCAATGTGTTATTGTGGTGATGCAGTGTTATTGTGGTGTCGCAGTGTTATTGTGGTGATACAGTGTTATTGTGGTGACGCAGTGTTATTGTGGTGACGCAGTGTTATTGTGGTGTCACAGTGTTATTGTGGTGACGCAGTGTTATTGTGGTGACACAGTGTTATTGTGGTGACGCAGTGTTATTGTGGTGATGCATTGTTATTGTGGTGTCACAGTGTTATTGTGGTGACGCAGTGTTATTGTGGTGTCACAGTGTTATTGTGGTGTCACAGTGTTATTGTGGTGTCGCAGTGTTATTGTGGTGATACAGTGTTATTGTGGTGACGCAGTGTTATTGTGGTGACGCAGTGTTATTGTGGTGATGCAGTGTTACTCTGGTGACACAGTGTTATTGTGGTGACGCAGTGTTACTGTGGTGACGCAGTGTTATTGTGGCGTCACAGTGTTATTTTGGTGATGCAGTGTTTCTGTGGTGATGCAGTGTTATTGTGGTGACGCAGTGTTACTGTGGTGACGCAGTGTTATTGTGGTGTCGCAGTGTTATTGTGGTGAGGCAGTGTTATTGTGGTGACGCAGTGTTATTGTGGTGACACAGTGTTATTGTGGTGTCGCAGTGTTATTGTGGTGACGGAGTGTTATTGTGGTGTCACAGTGTTATTGTGGTGACGCATTGTTATTGTGGTGACGCAGTGTTACTGTGGTGACGCAGTGTTACTGTGGTGACGCAGTGTTACTGTGGTGACACAGTGTTATTGTGGTGTCACAGTGTTATGGTGGTGACGGAGTGTTATTGTGGTGTCACAGTGTTATTGTGGTGACGCAGTGTTATTGTGGTGACGCAGTGTTATTGTGGTGATGCAGTGTTACTCTGGTGACACAGTGTTATTGTGGTGACGCAGTGTTATTGTGGTGATGCAGTGTTATTGTGGTGTCACAGTGTTATTGTGGTGTCACAGTGTTATTGTGGTGTCGCAGTGTTATTGTGGTGTCACAGTGTTATTGTGGTGTCACAGTGTTATTGTGGTGACACAGTGTTACTGTGGTGACACAGTGTTACTGTGGTGTCGCAGTATTATTGTGGTGTCACAGTGTTATTGTGGTGTCACAGTGTTATTGTGGTGTCACAGTGTTATTGTGGTGTCACAGTGTTATTGTGGTGACGCAGTGTTATTGTGGTGATGCAGTGTTATTGTGGTGACACAGTGTTATTGTGGTGATGCAGTGTTATTGTGGTGTCACAGTGTTATTGTGGTGTCACAGTGTTATTGTGGTGATGCAGTGTTATTGTGTTGATGCAGTGTTATTGTGGTGACACAGTGTTATTGTGGTGATGCAGTGTTATTGTGGTGATGCAGTGTTATTGTGGTGACACAGTGTTATTGTGGTGTCGCAGTGTTATTGTGGTGACGCAGTGTTATTGTGGTGATGCAGTGTTATTGTGGTGACACAGTGTTATTGTGGTGTCACAGTGTTATTGTGGTGACGCAGTGTTATTGTGGTGATGCAGTGTTATTGTGGTGACACATTGTTATTGTGGTGTCACAGTGTTATTGTGGTGATGCATTGTTATTGTGTTGATGCAGTGTTATTGTGGTGACACAGTGTTATTGTGGTGATGCAGTGTTATTGTGGTGATGCAGTGTTATTGTGGTGTCGCAGTGTTATTGTGGTGTCGCAGTGTTATTGTGGTGACGCAGTGTTATTGTGGTGATGCAGTGTTATTGTGGTGACACAGTGTTATTGTGGTGTCACAGTGTTATTGTGGTGACGCAGTGTTATTGTGGTGATGCAGTGTTATTGTGGTGTCACAGTGGTATTGTGGTGATGCAGTGTTATTGTGGTGTCACAGTGTTATTGTGGTGATGCAGTGTTATTGTGGTGATGCAGTGTTATTGTGGTGATGCAGTGTTATTGTGGTGTCACAGTGTTATTGTGGTGACACAGTGTTATTGTGGTGTCACAGTGTTATTGTGGTGACGCAGTGTTATTGTGGTGATGCAGTGTTATTGTGGTGTCACAGTGTTATTGTGGTGATGCAGTGTTATTGTGGTGACACAGTGTTATTGTGGTGTCACAGTGTTATTGTGGTGATGCAGTGTTATTGTGGTGATGCAGTGTTATTGTGGTGATGCAGTGTTATTGTGGTGTCACAGTGTTATTGTGGCGTCAATGTTATTGTGGTGTCACAGTGTTATTGTGGTGTCACAGTGTTATTGTGGCGTCAATGTTATTGTGGTGTCACAGTGTTATTGTGGTGTCACAGTGTTTTTGTGGTGTCACAGTGTTATTGTGGTGACGCAGTGTTATTGTGGTGATGCAGTGTTACTCTGGTGACACAGTGTTATTGTGGTGACGCAGTGTTATTGTGGTGATGCAGTGTTATTGTGGTGTCACAGTGTTATTGTGGTGTCACAGTGTTATTGTGGTGTCGCAGTGTTATTGTGGTGACACAGTGTTACTGTGGTGACACAGTGTTACTGTGGTGTCGCAGTATTATTGTGGTGTCACAGTGTTATTGTGGTGTCACAGTGTTATTGTGGTGTCACAGTGTTATTGTGGTGTCACAGTGTTATTGTGGTGACGCAGTGTTATTGTGGTGATGCAGTGTTATTGTGGTGACACAGTGTTATTGTGGTGTCACAGTGTTATTGTGGTGATGCAGTGTTATTGTGGTGTCACAGTGTTATTGTGGCGTCAATGTTATTGTGGTGTCACAGTGTTATTGTGGTGTCACAGTGTTATTGTGGCGTCAATGTTATTGTGGTGTCACAGTGTTATTGTGGTGTCACAGTGTTTTTGTGGTGTCACAGTGTTATTGTGGTGACGCAGTGTTATTGTGGTGATGCAGTGTTACTCTGGTGACACAGTGTTATTGTGGTGACGCAGTGTTATTGTGGTGATGCAGTGTTATTGTGGTGTCACAGTGTTATTGTGGTGTCACAGTGTTATTGTGGTGTCGCAGTGTTATTGTGGTGACACAGTGTTACTGTGGTGACACAGTGTTACTGTGGTGTCGCAGTATTATTGTGGTGTCACAGTGTTATTGTGGTGTCACAGTGTTATTGTGGTGTCACAGTGTTATTGTGGTGTCACAGTGTTATTGTGGTGACGCAGTGTTATTGTGGTGATGCAGTGTTATTGTGGTGACACAGTGTTATTGTGGTGATGCAGTGTTATTGTGGTGTCACAGTGTTATTGTGGTGTCACAGTGTTATTGTGGTGATGCAGTGTTATTGTGGTGTCACAGTGTTATTGTGTTGATGCAGTGTTATTGTGGTGACACAGTGTTATTGTGGTGATGCAGTGTTATTGTGGTGATGCAGTGTTATTGTGGTGACACAGTGTTATTGTGGTGTCGCAGTGTTATTGTGGTGACGCAGTGTTATTGTGGTGATGCAGTGTTATTGTGGTGACACAGTGTTATTGTGGTGTCACAGTGTTATTGTGGTGACGCAGTGTTATTGTGGTGATGCAGTGTTATTGTGGTGACACAGTGTTATTGTGGTGTCACAGTGTTATTGTGGTGACGCAGTGTTATTGTGGTGATGCAGTGTTATTGTGGTGTCACAGTGTTATTGTGGTGATGCAGTGTTATTGTGGTGATGCAGTGTTATTGTGGTGATGCAGTGTTATTGTGGTGTCACAGTGTTATTGTGGTGACACAGTGTTATTGTGGTGTCACAGTGTTATTGTGGTGACGCAGTGTTATTGTGGTGATGCAGTGTTATTGTGGTGTCACAGTGTTATTGTGGTGATGCAGTGTTATTGTGGTGACACAGTGTTATTGTGGTGTCACAGTGTTATTGTGGTGATGCAGTGTTATTGTGGTGATGCAGTGTTATTGTGGTGATGCAGTGTTATTGTGGTGTCACAGTGTTATTGTGGTGATGCAGTGTTATTGTGGTGTCACAATGTTATTGTGGCGTCAATGTTATTGTGGTGTCACAGTGTTATTGTGGTGTCACAGTGTTATTGTGGCGTCAATTTTATTGTGGTGTCACAGTGTTATTGTGGTGTCACAGTGTTATTGTGGTGTCACAGTGTTACTGTGGTGACGCAGTATTATTGTGGTGATGAAGTGTTATTGTGGCGTCAATGTTATTGTGGTGACGCAGTGTTATTGTGGTGACGCAGTGTTATTGTGGTGTCGCAGTGTTATTGTGGTGATACAGTGTTATTGTGGTGATGCAGTGTTATTGTGGTGACGCAGTGTTATTGTGGTGTCACAGTGTTATTGTGGTGACGCAGTGTTATTGTGGTGACACAGTGTTATTGTGGTGTCACAGTGTTATTGTGGTGATGCAGTGTTATTGTGGTGACACAGTGTTATTGTGGTGATGCAGTGTTATTGTGGTGTCACAGTGTTATTGTGGTGTCACAGTGTTATTGTGGTGATGCAGTGTTATTGTGGTGTCCCAGTGTTATTGTGGTGTCGCAGTGTTATTGTGGTGATACAGTGTTATTGTGGTGACGCAGTGTTATTGTGGTGACGCAGTGTTATTGTGGTGTCACAGTGTTATTGTGGTGTCGCAGTGTTATTGTGGTGATACAGTGTTATTGTGGTGACGCAGTGTTACTGTGGTGACGCAGTGTTATTGTGGTGACGCAGTGTTATTGTGGTGACACAGTGTTATTGTGGTGTCACAGTGTTATTGTGGTGTCACAGTGTTATTGTGGTGACGCAGTGTTATTGTGGTGACACAGTGTTATTGTGGTGTCACAGTGTTATTGTGGTGTCACAGTGTTATTGTGGTGACGCAGTGTTATTGTGGTGACACAGTGTTATTGTGGTGTCACAGTGTTATTGTGGTGACGCAGTGTTATTGTGGTGTCACAGTGTTATTGTGGTGTCACAGTGTTATTGTGGTGACGCAGTGTTATTGTGGTGATACAGTGTTATTGTGGTGACGCAGTGTTATTGTGGTGACGCAGTGTTATTGTGGTGATTCAGTGTTATTGTGGTGACGCAGTGTTATTGTGGTGACGCAGTGTTATTGTGGTGATACAGTGTTATTGTGGTGTCACAGTGTTATTGTGGTGTCGCAGTGTTATTGTGGTGATACAGTGTTATTGTGGTGACGCAGTGTTATTGTGGTGACGCAGTGTTATTGTGGTGATGCAGTGTTACTCTGGTGACACAGTGTTATTGTGGTGACGCAGTGTTACTGTGGTGACGCAGTGTTATTGTGGCGTCACAGTGTTATTTTGGTGATGCAGTGTTTCTGTGGTGATGCAGTGTTATTGTGGTGACGCAGTGTTACTGTGGTGACGCAGTGTTATTGTGGTGTCGCAGTGTTATTGTGGTGAGGCAGTGTTATTGTGGTGACGCAGTGTTATTGTGGTGACACAGTGTTATTGTGGTGTCGCAGTGTTATTGTGGTGACGCAGTGTTATTGTGGTGACACAGTGTTATTGTGGTGTCGCAGTGTTATTGTGGTGACGCATTGTTATTGTGGTGACGCAGTGTTACTGTGGTGACACAGTGTTATTGTGGTGTCGCAGTGTTATTGTGGTGACGGAGTGTTATTGTGGTGTCACAGTGTTATTGTGGTGTCACAGTGTTATTGTGGTGACGCATTGTTATTGTGGTGACGCAGTGTTACTGTGGTGACGCAGTGTTACTGTGGTGACGCAGTGTTACTGTGGTGACACAGTGTTATTGTGGTGTCACAGTGTTATGGTGGTGACGGAGTGTTATTGTGGTGTCACAGTGTTATTGTGGTGACGCAGTGTTATTGTGGTGACGCAGTGTTATTGTGGTGATGCAGTGTTACTCTGGTGACACAGTGTTATTGTGGTGACGCAGTGTTACTGTGGTGACGCAGTGTTATTGTGGCGTCACAGTGTTATTTTGGTGATGCAGTGTTTCTGTGGTGATGCAGTGTTATTGTGGTGTCGCAGTGTTATTGTGGTGACGCAGTGTTACTGTGGTGACGCAGTGTTATTGTGGCGTCACAGTGTTATTGTGGTGATGCAGTGTTACTGTGGTGACGCAGTGTTATTGTGGTGTCGCAGTGTTATTGTGGTGACGCAGTGTTACTGTGGTGACACAGTGTTATTGTGGTGTCGCAGTGTTATGGTGGTGACGCAGTGTTATTGTGGTGACGCATTGTTATTGTGGTGACGCAGTGTTACTGTGGTGACACAGTGTTATTGTGGTGTCGCAGTGTTATGGTGGTGACGGAGTGTTATTGTGGTGTCACAGTGTTATTGTGGTGACGCAGTGTTATTGTGGTGACGCAGTGTTATTGTGGTGTCGCAGTGTTATTGTGGTGAGGCAGTGTTATTGTGGTGACGCAGTGTTATTGTGGTGACGCAGTGTTATTGTGGTGTCGCAGTGTTATTGTGGCGTCACAGTGTTATTGTGGTGACACAGTGTTATTGTGGTGACGCAGTGTTATTGTGGTGTCGCAGTGTTATTGTGGTGAGGCAGTGTTATTGTGGTGACGCAGTGTTATTGTGGTGACGCAGTGTTATCGTGGTGACGCAGTGTTACTGTGGTGACACAGTGTTATTGTGGTGTCGCAGTGTTATTGTGGTGACGCAGTGTTATTGTGGCGCCACAGTTTTATTGTGGCGTCACAGTGTTATTGTGGCGACGCAGTGTTACTGTGGTGACACAGTGTTATTGTGGTGTCGCAGTGTTATTGTGGTGACGCAGTGTTATTGTGGTGATGCAGTGTTATTGTGGTGACGCAGTGTTATTGTGGTGACGCAGTGTTATTGTGGTGATGCAGTGTTATTGTGGTGACGCAGTGTTATTGTGGTGTCACAGTGTTATTGTGGTGTCACAGTGTTATTGTGGTGATGCAGTGTTACTGTGGTGATGCAGTGTTATTGTGGTGTCACAGTGTTATTGTGGTGTCACAGTGTTATTGTGGTGATGCAGTGTTATTGTGGTGACGCAGTGTTATTGTGGTGACGCAGTGTTATTGTGGCGTCACAGTGTTATTGTGGTGATGCAGTGTTACTGTGGTGATGCAGTGTTATTGTGGTGTCGCAGTGTTATTGTGGTGACGCAGTGTTATTGTGGTGACGCAGTGTTATTGTGGTGTCGCATTGTTATTGTGGTGACGCAGTGTTACTGTGGTGACACAGTGTTATTGTGGTTTCGCAGTGTTATTGTGGTGACGCAGTGTTACTGTGGTGACGCAGTGTTACTGTGGTGACGCAGTGTTACTGTGGTGTCGCAGTGTTATTGTGGCGTCACAGTGTTATTGTGCTAATGCAGTGTTACTGTGGTGACGCAGTGTTACTGTGGTGACGCAGTGTTACTGTGGTGTCGCAGTGTTATTGTGGTGACGCAGTGTTATTGTGGTCACGCAGTGTTATTGTGGTGTCGCAGTGTTATTGTGGTGACGCAGTGTTATTGTGGTGACACAGTGTTATTGTGGTGTCGCAGTGTTATTGTGGTGACGCAGTGTTATTGTGGTGACACAGTGTTATTGTGGTGTCACAGTGTTATTGTGGTGACGCAGTGTTATTGTGGTGACGCAGTGTTATTGTGGTGTCGCAGTGTTATTGTGGTGTCACAGTGTTACTGTGGTGACGCAGTGTTATTGTGGTGACGCAGTGTTATTGTGGCGTCACAGTGTTATTGTGGCGTCACAGTGTTATTGTGGTGATGCAGTGTTACTGTGGTGACGCAGTGTTATTGTGGTGTCGCAGTGTTATTGTGGTGTCGCATTGTTATTGTGGTGACGCAGTGTTACTGTGGTGACACAGTGTTATTGTGGTTTCGCAGTGTTATTGTGGTGACGCAGTGTTATTGTGGCGTCACAGTGTTATTGTGCTAATGCAGTGTTACTGTCGTGACGCAGTGTTACTGTGGTGACGCAGTGTTACTGTGGTGTCGCAGTGTTATTGTGGTGACGCAGTGTTATTGTGGTCACGCAGTGTTATTGTGGTGTCGCAGTGTTATTGTGGTGATGCAGTGTTACTGTGGTGATGCAGTGTTATTGTGGTGACGCAGTGTTACTGTGGTGTCGCAGTGTTATTGTGGTGACGCAGTGTTATTGTGGTGACGCAGTGTTATTGTGGTGATGCAGTGTTACTGTGGTGATGCAGTGTTATTGTGGTGACGCAGTGTTATTGTGATGTCACAGTGTTATTGTGGTGACGCAGTGTTATTGTGGTGACGCAGTGTTATTGTGGTGTCGCATTGTTATTGTGGTGACGCAGTGTTACTGTGGTGACACAGTGTTATTGTGGTTTCGCAGTGTTATTGTGGTGACGCAGTGTTACTGTGGTGACGCAGTGTTACTGTGGTGACGCAGTGTTACTGTGGTGTCGCAGTGTTATTGTGGCGTCACAGTGTTATTGTGCTAATGCAGTGTTACTGTGGTGACGCAGTGTTACTGTGGTGACGCAGTGTTACTGTGGTGTCGCAGTGTTATTGTGGTGACGCAGTGTTATTGTGGTCACGCAGTGTTATTGTGGTGTCGCAGTGTTATTGTGGTGACGCAGTGTTATTGTGGTGACACAGTGTTATTGTGGTGTCGCAGTGTTATTGTGGTGACGCAGTGTTATTGTGGTGACACAGTGTTATTGTGGTGTCACAGTGTTATTGTGGTGACGCAGTGTTATTGTGGTGACGCAGTGTTATTGTGGTGTCGCAGTGTTATTGTGGTGTCACAGTGTTACTGTGGTGACGCAGTGTTATTGTGGTGACGCAGTGTTATTGTGGCGTCACAGTGTTATTGTGGCGTCACAGTGTTATTGTGGTGATGCAGTGTTACTGTGGTGACGCAGTGTTATTGTGGTGTCGCAGTGTTATTGTGGTGTCGCATTGTTATTGTGGTGACGCAGTGTTACTGTGGTGACACAGTGTTATTGTGGTTTCGCAGTGTTATTGTGGTGACGCAGTGTTATTGTGGCGTCACAGTGTTATTGTGCTAATGCAGTGTTACTGTCGTGACGCAGTGTTACTGTGGTGACGCAGTGTTACTGTGGTGTCGCAGTGTTATTGTGGTGACGCAGTGTTATTGTGGTCACGCAGTGTTATTGTGGTGTCGCAGTGTTATTGTGGTGATGCAGTGTTACTGTGGTGATGCAGTGTTATTGTGGTGACGCAGTGTTACTGTGGTGTCGCAGTGTTATTGTGGTGACGCAGTGTTATTGTGGTGACGCAGTGTTATTGTGGTGATGCAGTGTTACTGTGGTGATGCAGTGTTATTGTGGTGACGCAGTGTTATTGTGATGTCACAGTATTATTGTGGTGACGCAGTGTTATTGTGGTGACGCAGTGTTATTGTGGTGTCACAGTGTTATTGTGGTTTCGCAGTGTTATTGTGGTGACGCAGTGTTATTGTGGTGATGCAGTGTTACTGTGGTGATGCAGTGTTATTGTGGTGACGCAGTGTTATTGTGGTGTCGCAGTGTTATTGTGGTGATGCAGTGTTACTGTGGTGATGCAGTGTTACTGTGGTGACGCAGTGTTATTGTGGTGTCGCAGTGGTGATGTGATTTTATTGTTGGGACACTGTGTTATTGTGATGTTCCAGTAGCAATTCCCAGCCTCAGCAGAGATAATCCGTTAAGGCAGAGATTACCATTTACAGCAGTGATTACCAGTTACACCATCGATTACCAATTAGAGCAGCGATTATCAATAACAGCCGAGATTACCAGTTAAAAAGGGTTTCTCGTTGAGAAGGTATTTCCAGTTCCAGCAGAGATTACCTCCTACTGCAGCGATTACCAGTTAATGCAGAGATTACCAGTTGAAGCAGTGATTACCTGCTCTCGCAGACATTACCACTTTCTGCAGCGATAACCAGTTACAGCAGAGATTACCAGTTATAGCAGAAATTACCACTTCAGCACTGATTGCCAGTTATAGCAGAGATTACCTGCTCCAGCAGAGATGACCAATTACAGCAAAGATTATCAGTTCCAGCACAGATTACCAGTTAAAAATGGATTGCTAGTTAAGAAGAGGTTACCAATTACAGCAACGATTACCAGCTACAGCTGAGATAACCAGCTACAGCTGAGATTACCAGTTACAGCTGAGATTACCAGTTTCAGCAGCGATTACCAGCTATAGCAGAGATAACCAGTGATAGTGAGATATTAAGGGGTTAACATCCCATGAATCTCCTATGATCTTGGCCATTTGTTAAAAAGGTGTGCAAGCTGAGCTCAGGTAGCAAAAGTGCAAATGCAGCTGAAAGCTGTAAGATAAAGTGAAGTGGATACTTAGCTTGAAAGCTGTGACTAATTCTTGTTGTTTGGAACAATTTGTGCTAATACCAGCCCATATTCCCTATTCGGAACTGTCATTCTGTCCTTGCAAATTACAACTCCGAATGCTGTCCTTGTCTGAAGGAGATAACATTCACTTTATGGGCAAAGCAACGTCCCAAGATGTATGGGAACGGTTGCTATCTCACACTCGAGCAATGGTGGACGTGCAGTTTCGATGGCAACCGGGGGTGGGTTTTCAATATATTTTTACTCACATACTGTCTTTGTATTTACTTTTGCTGTTGCCAAGCACGTGATCTGGGTGAAGTTATACTGTGTACGTGACTAATTGCTGTAAAAAGAGGATAAAGGGAGGGACCCCCCCCCCCCCCCCCGACAACCCCCTGTTCGGAGAGTATCGCTCGGCGAAGTTCAGCACACTGTGCTGAGTTGGTAAAGCGATCCTCCAAGAAGCTTGTACTTGCTTTAAAATAAAGGACTGGGTTTTCTTATACAAATCAGTGTCTTGCTCTTGCATCAAGAACGTAAGGGTCTCTGAAAAACGAACCTGACAATTTGGCGCTGCGAGAGCAGGGTTCCAAGATATACACCTGTCCTCTGAGGCGGACTGAATAAGTGATTGCCTGGGTGTCGGTAACGTGAGACGAACGGGTCCACAAGGTAAGATTAGCCTTGGTTTCTCTCACTGAACCTATTACTCAGTCAACCCCTCATCCCCCGAGGCTCTGTGTTTATGGAACTCTGGGAGAACTTATGTCCTTGAACACTGACTAGTCCTACACCGGGAGGTTCGAGTCCCCCAGGTTTGTTGAGAATTGATATAAAAAGTTCGGGGTTAGAGTTTCCAAGTTCGGGGTTCGAGTCCCCAGGGTTTTGGTTTATTAAATCTGGGAGGTTTGAGTCCCCCGGTGGCCGGGGCGCGAATCCCGAGGTCGGTAGCAATTGAGGTTCGAGTCCTCTAAAAGGTGGTCCTTTTTTTCAAAAAAAGGGAGGGTGTGTGCAGTGTGTGTTACAGAATTTTGAGAGAAAGGAACTATGTTCTCTCAAATTGCTAGGGAAATATTATAAATTAATTAGCAAAATGGAAAATTGATTAGAGAAAATCTAAGGTTGACCTGATAATTTGAGTAGTTTTTGTGTTTCAGTGTGTTTGTGTGGTCTGGTTGCTTGTCGAATGTAGGTGGTTGTTGTTGCATTAGATTGAAAGCAGGAGTTGTTAAAGCCTGTTTGTTCTTGTGGAATATTTATTAAATTGTTTTCAGAAAAAAAAGTAAAGGGTGGGAATTCGGTGAAGTTGGAGACGTGACTGCTTGTCCCGATCGAAAGGAGGTGTCCGTCTCAAACGCGCAGCCTTGGACCGGTTGCTGGGAGGGGAAATCCCCCACGCGAAGGTCAGGACACTGAAGTGGGGGCAGAGGCAACAAGGCACTGCAGATCGTGAAGCACAAGTGGTCAAAGTCTCTTAACAATGGGTCAAACTTTGGATAAGTCAGGGGATGGGACCCCTTTATATAACATGTGTCGTGAAAACCCGAAAGACAAGGAGCGACTCAGACGCTTGTCAGGGTGTTTAAACAAAAAACTGGGAAATGAAAATTGGTCACATGGGGGAACTTGGGATGTAGATCAATATATTAAAGCCGAGGAGGCTATTTGGAAATGCAATGCGGGAAATAGATGGAAGATCTTAATGTCATCTTGGAGAAAAAGAGCTGAGGAGTTAAGTGAGAAGTCAAAGTTGGCCAGTTGGGTGGATAACGCACATAGAAGAGGGATTAGCGCCTGTGATAATGAGGGGAAACCCAAACATTGGGAGGTTTTGAAGTTGCAGTGTGAGGATCATGAAATGAACGAAAGGGAAAGGGCTAAACAAGAAAGGCTGGAACGGGAAAGATGGAACAGAGAACAGGGATTAGAGCGGCAAGCCGAATTAGAAACATAGAAAACTACAGCACAAAAACAGGCCCTTTGGCCCCACAGGTTGTGCCGAACATATCCCTACCGTTTAGACCTACCTATAACCCTCCATCCTATTAAGTCCCATGTACTCATCCAGGAGTCTCTTAAAAGACCCTATTGAGTTTGCCTCCACCACCCTGATGGCAGCCGATTCCACTCGCCCACCACCCTCTGTGTGAAAAACTTCCCCCTAACAATTCCCCTGTACCTATCCCCCAGCACCTTAAACCTGTGTCCTCTCATAGCAGCCATTTCCACCCTGGGAAAAAGCCTCTGAGAGTCCATCCGAAATATGCCTCACAACATCTTATATACCTCTATTAGGTCTCCTCTCATCCTATGTCTCTCCAAGGAGAAAAGACCGAGCTCCCTCAGCCTATCCTCATAAGGGATGCCACTCAATCCAGGCAACATCCTTGTAAATCTCCTCTGCACCCTTTCAATCTTTTCCACATCCTTCCTGTAATGAGGCGACCAGAACTGAGCACAGTACTCCAAGTGGGGTCTGACGAGGGTCTTATATAGCTGCATCATTATCCCTGGACTCCTAAACTCAATCCCTCGATTGATAAAGGCCAGCACACCATACGCCTTCTTAACCACCTCCTCCACCTGTGGGGCCGATTTTAGAGTCCTATGGACCCGGACCCCAAGGTCCTTCTGATCCTCTACCGTACTAAGAGTCTTTCCCTTTACATTGTACTCCTTCATCCCATTTGACCTGCCAAAATGGACCACGATGCATTTATCTGGGTTGAAGTCCATCTGCCACTTCTCCGCCCAGTCTTGCATCCTATCTATGTCCCTCTGTAACTTCTGATATCCCCCCAGACTATCCACAACCTCACAAACCTTCGTGTCATCGGCAAACTTACCAACCCATCCCTCCACTTCCTCATCCAGGTCATTTATGAAAATGACAAACAACAAGGGTCCCAGAACAGATCCCTGGGGCACACCACTGGTGACCGACCTCCAATTAGAAAAAGACCCATCTATACATACTCTCTGCCTCCTTTGGGCAAGCCAGTTCTGGATGCACAGGGCAGCAGCCCCTTGGATTCCATGCCCTCTCACTTTTTCTAGAAGCCTTGCATGGGGGACCTTATCTAACGCCTTGCTAAAATCCATATAAACCACATCTACCGCTTTCCCTTCGTCAATGTGTTTAGTCACATTTTCGAAGAACTCCACCAGGCTCGTAAGGCACGATCTGCCTTTGACAAAGCCATACTGAGTATTCTTGAGCATACTAAACCTCTCTAAATGCTCATACATCTTGTCCCTCAGGATCTTCTCCATCAGCTTACCAACCACTGAGGTTAGACTCACCAGTCGGTAATTTCCTGGGCTATCCCTATTCCCATTCTTGAAAATAGGAACCACATCCGCAATCCGCCAGCACCTCTCCCGTCTCCATCGACGACGCAAAGATCATCGCCAGAGGCTCTGCAATCTCTTCCCTCGCCTCCCACAGTAACCTGGGGTACATCCCATCCGGACCCGGAAACTTATCTATCTTGATGCCATATCAAAGATTCCAGCACAACCTCTTTGTTCAAGTCCACATACTCAATCTTGATGAAAGAAATTGATGAAAGAAAAAAATCGGAGGTACCTCCTGACATATCTGGTCTGCCGATGATGTTCCAAAATAATGATACGGATGAACAGGAGGAGGAGGATTGGCTGAATCGATCCAGTGCCCCGCTAGAACCACCACCCCAACCGTTGTATCCACCTTTACCAATTCAACCCCTACCCCAGCTTCAACCTCAGCCTGAACTCCCACCCCAAGATATTAAGACTCAACAGCCAGATTCGCCCTCACTTCCGCCACCCTATTCCCCTCAGACCACTGCCCCTGCTCAGACGCAGACCTCTGCCGTGCCGACTCCGACCCCACCCGTATCCACACCTCAACAGCCCCCTGTTGAACCTGAAAGCCGTCCTCCCAATGAAGACCCTGCCCCGGAAACACATACTAGTCCAATAGCCGGGAGAACTAGATCCAAAGATAAGAAGAAGAAGGGAAAGAAACAGGCTGTCAGTAGACCAGGGAGAGAGGGACAGGATCCTTTTAAAACCCATAGGGGAAACCAGAAAACACCTCAAGTGACTTTCCCTCGTGACGCTGAGAGCAGTGAGGATTACGATAGTCCTGATTCCCAAGAGGAAGAGGACAGTGAGTGGGAAAGTGAGGACGAGACCTGACCCCCCTCGCCCTAAAGGAAAGACTAAGAATACAGATCCCCGCCAGCCGCCTAACAGTCGTAACCGTCAATTCCCCAACCGTACGGTTCCCAACCCAAATCCAGGGCCGAACGGTAACCTTACTATGCAGCTTTATACCCCTTGGAAACCTCAGGAAATGTGCCTGATAATGTCAAATGCTCCCAATCGAAAAACCAGCCCGGAAGATTTTATAGAATATATTGTAGGAACTATTCAGATGTACCAGGCCTTTTCAGTTATTCAGATGTACCAAGATCTTTTCAGTCTATGTTGTATGACCCTTACTCCCAGTGAGTGCATCAGATGGAGAGGCCACTTAAATGATCCGGCGCCCCAGGACTTGGCGGCCTTTTCGGTTGCCGTTGGTCAGCCTCAGCAGCAGATGACGGCCATTAGAAATGCACTCCAGCGAACATTACAACAACCAGTAGATGTCACCAAAGTGTTAGAATGTAAGCCTAAAGCAGGAGAGGATGGTTCGGTTTTCTGGGATCGCTTCTGTTCTACATATGTCACCTATGCTGGCGATACTGTTTACATTACAGGGAACCCCTCACTCCAGTTCTTTTGCTGCAATGCATACCTAAGGCCGTGGCAACTGCCATCCATACTAATAACATGGATTGGCCAGATAATACTCGCCCCCTGATGAGAAGGGCCTTAACGTATTACTGGAACACTGCTAAGGAGTCCAAACTGACCAACTTTAAATACAAAATGGTACAGCACCCCTCCAGATGAGTTCTTAGAACCCCCACATGACTGCTTACTAAGGAACCAATTTCTAACCTCTCCCCGGCCAGACCTTATTGACGTCCCACTCCCTTCTTCGGACCTTAACTTGTTTGTTGATGGCAGCTCATCTATGTCCCCCTTGGGTACCCCCTCTCCGGATACGCGATTGTTGATGCTGCGGCGTTTGACCCCCCCCCCCTGGTGTCTGCTCAGAAAGCAGAACATTTTGCCCTCACCCATGCTTGCATTCTCGCCTCAGGAAAGTCAGCAAATATTTACACTGGCTCTCGGTATGCCTTTGGCATCTCCCACGACTTCGGCCAACTATGGTCTCAGCGTGGGCTTTTAACGTCCTCGGGCATGCCCATCCAGAATTCTTTGTATGTCCAAAACCTTCTCCAGGCAATCCTCCTCCCTAAACAATTGGCGATTATCAAATGCGCTGCCCATGCCTCCGATAACTCTGCAGTTACTCAGGGCAACGCTCGGGCTGATCAGGCTGCCAAACAGGCTGCCGCAGATCAAACTTTTATTGTGCCCTCTATGAGCAAGCAGGCGATAAATCGCTCGCCTTCTTCAAACACGACGGGCATGCCAGATATTGTCACTGTTCAGCGCTTGCAGGGGGACGCCCCTGCCTCTGAAAAGGACATTTGGAAGGCCCATAGATGTTCGCATTCTGCTTCATCAGGCCTTTGGGTTACTCCAATCGGCCAAGTGTGTATACCTGATGCTTTGTTGCCTTTGCTCATTGATTGTCTTCATTCTGATACCCACCTTGGCAAGGAGGGAATGAGTGGTATTATGCTCCGTACCTGATGGCACCCCCGACTAGCTGAGGCAGCCCAGTCTTGTATAGCATCATGTTTGACATGCCAGCAAAACAATGTTGGTCAAGGGGTGAGATGCTCACCAGGAAGAACACCCTTGCCAGGTGGACCGTTTGAATGTATCCAGCTCGATTTTATTGAATTGCCGCGTGTACATTGCTATAAGTATTGTCTTGTGATTGTTGATGTATTTAGTAGATGGATAGAGGCTTTCCCAACGACAAACAACAAGGCCTCGACGGTGGTAAAATTGTGCTAACTGAAGTAATGCCAAGGTTTGGGGTGCCTCGACAAATTAGTTCAGATAATGGCCCCCACTTTGTAGGAAAAGTCAATAAGGAATTGTGTGATGCGTTACACATCCAACAACAATTCCACTGTGCCTACACCCCCAGGCAGCAGGAATAGTGGAAAGAGCTAACGGAACTCTTAAAGCTAAATTGACTAGGTTAACGTCCAAAACCGGCCTTAACTGATTAAAGGTTTTGCCCCTAGCTTTGTACCACATGAGAATAATGCCCCACTCTACTACTGGACTCTTGGTGGCAGAGATAATTTATGGCCGACCCAGTAGAACACCCTGGGATGCCAATACAAGTCCGCCCACCCAGATAGATTTACACATTATGGGTGAGGAAATGCAGAAGTACTTCCGACAGCTAACATCGTCTTTAAAGTTTCTTCATTCACAAGTACAGTGCACTTTTGGATCAACTCCATGGACACCGGATCAAGATTCTGACCCACAGGATTACTTCCATGGACCGCAGATAGGAGACTTCGTGCTTATTCGAGATTGGGATTCCCCAAACTTGGACCAAGGTGGAAAGGACCGTTTCAAGTGCTTCTCCAAACTCCGACGGCAGTTAAAGTTAAAGGACAGAATCGCTGGATCCATTTGGGAAATTGCAAGCAGTAGTCTCCTACAGCTAAGTGATTCATCATGAAGGCGTGTTTCCTAATTCTTGGCCTCTTGGCCCTTTTTCCGCCCTCCGGATCAGTACAGAAGAGGGGTTTGGAAGAAGGACTGACTAATGGACAATTTCACTCTAACACCTTTTTGTACATGTCCTATGAGTATGCTGTAAAGTTTAATATAAGTGGGTGTTGGGTCTGCTCACACATTCCACCACATGCTAAAGAAGGGATTCCTCTGTTTCCTATTCCTCTCAACCTCCAGGAAATGATGGAATGGATTTTGTATCAAAACAAGACTAAAAACGGAATGAGGGCAGTGTTCGATCCTCTAGGCTTCATAAAAGTTAACGGACAGGACGCCCCTCTATGGGTACCTTTGGGCAAAAATATTGCTCAACTTGCAGAGAGGTGTAATATAACGAATTCTTTTAAGAACCATTACCAAGCCAACTACGATAGATCAGACTCCCCACCCCACTTTGTTGTAAAAAATCAACAAAGAGGATCTATCTGCCTAATAAGAAATGGAACCATACCCTTGGCTGTAGCTACTGCATTCAGCAGTTTAATATTACCTATCCCAGTCAGAAAGAAAAAAAGGTTTTTGGTCCACTATACAAACTGGGATGTTCATGCAGAACACCTTCATCTTATCAAAGGAATGTGAAGGTTGGGGTTGGGAAGGGAGAAAAATTACATGCCCCAATGACAACAGTTTCCCAGCCAATCCTGGCCTATTAGACGATATGATAGCGTACAATGACACCTATTTTGTCTGTGGAGATAACGCCTACCCTTGGCTTCCCTGGGACTGGTCCGGATCTTGCTATCTAGCGTATGTGGTCCCCTATGTCCGACATTATGACTCCCTGCATCTCCACCCCAAGATACATCTGTTCAGATCTAAACAGGCCATCACCAAAGCTCAACGGTTTTGGATGATAGCCTTTCCTGCCTATGGGACAGCAAAGACAGCTCGAGAGCTGATCAATATGGCATCAGCCCTTGAGAAAATAGTTCATGATACTGTGGATGGATTAGCGGATGTGAGCACCGCTATCTCCGAAGTTTCAGCTGAAGTCGTAGCTATACGGACGGTGGCACTCCAAAATCGAATGGCTTTAGATTACTTGTTGGCCGCAACAGAAGGCACCTGTGCCCTAATAGGCTCTGAGTGCTGTACATACATTCCAGACTCCTCCGACAATATCACTGATTTAGCTGAGCATATTAAAAAGACCGCTAACAAAATTAGGGCTGAAGGGCAAAACTTTAAGAACTACAATCCTCCTGGCTGGTGGCCTTTTAGTAACCCCTTTGGAGGCTGGGGAGGGATGCTGATGCACCTAGGAGTCATTATCCTGGTAGTTTGCTTACTGCTAGGCTTATTGAAGGGTGTCTGCCAATGCCTAGCATATCATAGAGCACAAGTTCCCCTCTAAAGAGGTTAGTGTTATCATGGAATGATAAAAGGAGGGAATGAGATGTTAAGGGGTTAACATCCCATGAATCTCCGAGGATCTTGGTCATTTGTAAAAAAGGTGTGCAAGCTGAGCTCAGCTAGCAAAAGTGCAAATGCAGCTGAAAGCTGTAAGATAAAGTGAAGTGGATACTTAGCTTGAAAGCTGTGACTAATTCTTGTTGTTTGGAACAATTTGTGCTGATACCAGCCCATATTCCCCATTCGAAAATGTCATTCTGTCCTTGCAAATTACAACTCCGAATGCTGGCTTGTCTGAAGGAGATAACATTCACTTTATGGGCAAAGCAACGTCCCAAGATGTATGGGAACGGTTGCTATCTCACACTCGAGCAATGGTGGACGTGCAGTTTCGATGGCAACCGGGGGTGGGTTTTCGATATATTTTTACTCACATACTGTCTTTGTATTTACTTCTGCTGTTGCCAAGCACGTGATCTGGGTGAAGTTATACTGTGTACGTGACTAATTGCCCCCCCACCCCCGGGTTCGGAGAGTATCGCTCGGCGAAGTTCAGCACACTGTGCTGAGTTGGTAAAGCGATCCTCCAAGAAGCTTGTACTTGCTTTAAAACAAAGGACTGGGTTTTCTTATACAGATCAGTGTCTTGCTTTTGCATCAAGTACGTAAGGGTCTCTGAAAAAAGAACCTGACAACAGCAGAGATTACCAGTAACAGCAAAGAACAACAAAGAAAAAAGAACAGTACAGCACAGGAAACAGGCCCTTCGGCCCTCCAAGCCTGTGCCGCTCCTTGGTCCAACTAGACCAATCGTTTGTATCCCTCCATTCCCAGGCTGCTCATGTGACTATCCAGGTAAGTCTTAAACGATGTCAGCGTGCCTGCCTCCCCCACCCTACTTGGCAGCGCATTCCAGGCCCCCACCACCGTCTGTGTAAAAAACGTCCCTCTGATATCTGAGTTATACTTCGCCCCTCCCTTGAGCCCATGACCCCTCGTGATCGCCACCTCCGACCTGGGAAAAAGCTTCCCACTGTTCACCCTATCTATACCCTTCATAATCTTGTACACCTCTATTAGATCTCCCCTCATTCTCCGTCTTTCCAAGGAGACCAACCCCAGTTTACCCAATCTCTCCTCATACCTAAGACCCTCCATACCAGGCAACATCCTGGTAAACCTTCTCTGCACTCTCTCTAACGCCTCCACATCCTTCTGGTAGTGCGGCGACCAGAACTGGACGCAGTATTCCAAATGTGGCCTAACCAGCGTTCTATACAGCTGCATCATCAGACTCCAGCTTTTATACTCTATACCCCGTCCTATAAAGGCAAGCATACCATATGCCTTCTTCACCACCTTCACCACCTTTGTTGCCACCTTCAAGGATTTGTGGACTTGCACACCTAGGTCCCTCTGTGTTTCTATACTCCTGATGACTCTGCCATTTATTGTATAACTCCTCCCTACATTATTTCTTCCAAAATGCATCACTTCACATTTATCTGGATTAAACTCCATCTGCCACCTCTCCGCCCAATTTTCCAGCCTATCTATATCCTGCTGTATTGCCCGACAATGCTCTTCGCTATCCGCAAGTCCAGCCACCTTCGTGTCATCCGCAAGCTTGCTGATTACACCAGTTACACCTTCTTCCAAATCATTTATATATATCACAAATAGCAGAGGTCCCAGTACAGAGCCCTGCGGAACACCACTGGTCACAGACCTCCAGCCGGAAAAAGACCCTTCGACCACTACCCTCTGTCTCCTATGGCCAAGCCAGTTCTCCACCCATCTAGCCACTTCTCCTTGTATCCCATGAGCCTTAACCTTCTTAACCAACCTGCCATGAGGGACTTTGTCAAATGCCTTACTGAAATCCATATAGACGACATCCACGGCCCTTCCTTCGTCAACCGTTTTTGTCACTTCCTCAAAAAACTCCACCAAATTTGTAAGGCACGACCTCCCTCTTACAAAACCATGCTGTCTGTCACTAATGAGATTGTTCCGTTCTAAATGCACATACATCCTGTCTCTAAGAATCCTCTCCAACAACTTCCCTACTACGGACGTCAAGCTCACCGGCCTATAATTTCCTGGGTTATCCCTGCTACCCTTCTTAAACAACGGGACCACATTCGCTATCCTCCAATCCTCAGGGACCTCACCCATGTCCAAAGAAGCGACAAAGATTTCCGTCAGAGGCCCAGCAATTTCATCCCTCGTCTCCCTGAGCAGTCGAGAATATTGCCATCAGGCCCTGGGGCTTTGTCAGTCTTAATGTTCCCGAAAAAACCTAACACTTCCTCTCTTGTAATGGAGATTTTCTCTAACGGGTCAACACCTCCCTCCGAGACACTCCCGGTTAACACGCCCCTCTCCTTTATGAATACCAATGCAAAGTATTCATTTAGGATCTCCCCTATTCCCTTGGGTTCTAAGCATAATTCCCCTCCTTTGTCCCTGAGAGGTCCGATTTTCTCCCTGACAACTCTTTTGTTCCTAACGTATGAATAGAATGCCTTAGGATTCTCCTTAATCCTGTCTGCCAAGAACATCACGTGACCTCTTTTTGCCCTTCTAACTCCCCGTTTGAGTTCTTTCCTACTCTCTCTGTATTCCTCCAGAGCTCCATCTGTTTTCAGTTGCCTGGACTTAACGTACGCCTCCCTTTTCATTTTAATCAGATCCTCAATTTCCCTGGTTATCCATGGCTCTCGAATTCTACCTTTCCTATCTTTCCTTTTTACAGGCACATGCCTATCCTGCAGCCTTATCAATAGTTCCTTAAAAGACTCCCACATGCCAGACGCGGACTTACCCTCGAACATCCTCTCCCAATCAACATCCACCAATTCCTGCCTAATCCGGCTATAGTTAGCCTTCCCCCAATTTAGCACCCTGCCCATAGGACAGCACTCATCCTTGTCCATTACTATCCTAAAGTTAACAGAGTTGTGGTCACTATTTGCCACATGTTCCCCTACCGAAACTTTGACGACCTGACCGGGCTCATTTCCCAGAACTAGGTCCAATATCGCCCCCTCTCTAGTCGGGCTATCTACATACTGTTCCAAAGAACCTTCCAGTACGCATTTTACAAATTCCTCCCTGTCCGGACCCCCAGCTCTAAGCACTTTCCAGTCTATACCAGGGAAATTAAAGTCCCCCACTACAACAACCCTATTTTTTCTGCACCTATCCAGAATCTCCTGACATATCCTTTCCTCCACTTCCCGTGGGCTGTTGGGTGGTCTGTAGCACACCCCCAGCATAGTGACTGCACCCTTCCTGTTTCTGAGTTTCACCCACAGCGACTCAGTACATGACCCCTCTAAGTTGTCTACCCTCTGCACCGCGGTAATATGCTCCTTAACTAATATCGCTACTCCCCCACCTTTTTTAGCCCCTCCTCTGTCTCGCCTAAAACACTTATACCCCGGAATATTCAGCTGCCAGTCCTGTCCTTTTAACCAAGTTTCCGTCACCGCAACCACATCCAAATTTCGCATAAGCATTAAGGCCCTAAGTTCGTCTGTTTTACCCATTACGCTCCTTGCATTGAAGCAGATGCACTCCAGACCTCCAGGCCCACTCGGGTCATCCTGCTCCAGAGTGTTCCTCTTCTTAGCTAGCCTTGCCCTGGCCCCCAGCTCAACCCCAGCCTCAGTATTTACTGACCTACTGTTTGGTTCCCCGCCCCCCTGCCACACTAGTTTAAATCCTGCCGAAACACTCTAACAAAACTCCCAGCCAGGATATTTGCTCCCTTCCAGTTAAGGTGTAACAGAGATTACCTGCTACAGCAGTGATTACCAGTAACAGCAGAGATTACCAGTGAAGAAGGGATTTCTTGTTAAGGTATTTCCAGTTACAGCAGCGATTACCAGTTAAAGCAGGGTAAGAGATCGACTTTTATTCCTTACTTTTTCGCGGGGTTTTCTGTGTTACTAACTTTAACGGAAAACCGGAAGTAGGCTGGGCGCAGGGTGACCTGGGAGGTAAATTTGTTTTTTTTGAGCGTGTGGGTGGTAGAAAAGTAGGCCGCACTATCCAGCGGGCAGCGGAGTGTGCAGGGAGCAGAGTGAGAGCTATAAGGGTTTGGCTCACAGGGCTTCGGCAAAAGCAGGCGGAGGCAAGGAAGGTTGTTGTTTTTGTTTTTTTCCAAAACTATAAAGGAAATGGCAGGTATGAGAGGCCAGTTTGCTGCATTCGGTGTGGGATGTGGGAGTTCCTGGAGACGACTTGCCTCCCGGAGGTCCATATCTGTGCCAGATGCATGGAACTGCAACTCCTGAGGGACCGTGTAAGGGAGCTGGAGCTGCGGCTCGATGACCTCAGTTTAGTTAGGGAACATGAGAAAATAATAGATAGAAGTTATAAGCAGGTAGTCACACCGGGGCCTCAGAAGGAAGACAAGTGGGTCACAGTTAGGAAGGGTAAAAGTCAGAAGAGTGATGTACCAGAAAGTACCCCAGTGGCAGTCTCCCATAATAGTAAGGGCTGGGCAACAGATGGGAGAGGGGAAGGGAGTGAGCAGTCAGTGGAGGGGTCCCCTGTGGTTGCCCTCCAAAATAGTTATATTGTTTTGGATTCTGTGGAGGGGGATGACCCTCCAGGTGTAAGCCACGAGGACCAGATCGCCTGCATAGAGACAGGCTCAGAGGCCCAGAAGGGAAAGAAGGGGTTTAGGAGAGCGATAGTGGTGGGGGATGCGATGGTTAGAGGCACGGACAGGTGGTTCTGCGGGCGCGAACGAGACTCCAGGATAGTAGTCTGCCTCCCTGGTGCCGGGGTACTGGATGTCTCTGAGAGGGTAGGAAGCATATTAAAAAGGGAAGGTAATCAAACAGATGTAATTGTACACATTGGTGAAAATGACGTAGGTAGAAAGAGCTGGGGGATCATACGAGAGCAATTCAGGGAGATGGGTGCTAGGCTAAAAAATAAGGCCTCTAGGATAGCAATCTCTGGACTGCTCCCAGTGCCCAGTGCTAGTGAGGCTCGGAACAGGGAGATTCTACAATTGAACACGTGGCTAAAGGACTGGTGCAAGAGGGAGGGTTTCAAATTCATAGATCATTGGGAAGTCTTCAAGACAGGATGGCACCTGTACGGAAAGGATGGGTTACACCTTAACTGGAAGGGCACAAATATCCTGGCTGGGAGTTCTGCTGGAATGTTTCGGCAGGGTTTAAACTAGTGTGGCAGGGGGTGGGGATCAAAACAGTAGGTCAGTAAGTACTGAGGCTGGGGTCGAGCTGGGGGCCAGGGCAAGGCTAGCTAAGAAGAAGAGCATTCTGGAGCAGGATGACCTGAGTGGGCCTGGAGGTCTGGAGTGCATCTGCTTGAATGCGAGGAGCGTAACGGGTAAGACAGACGAACTTAGGGCCTTAATGCTTACGCGGAATTTGGATGTGGTTGCGATGACGGAGACATGGTTAAAAGAAGGACAGGACTGGCAGCTGAATATTCCGGGGTTACAGAGGAGGGGCTAAAAAAGGTGGGGGAGTAGCGATATTAGTTAGGGAGCATATTACAGCGGTGCAGAGGGTGGACAATTTAGAGGGGTCATGTAATGAGTCGCTGTGGGTGGAGCTCAGAAACAGGAAGGGTGCAATCACTATGCTGGGGGTATACTACAGGCCACCCAACAGCCCACGGGAAGTGGAGGAACGGATATGTCAGGAGATTCTGGATATGTGCAGAAAAAATAGGGTTGTTGTAGTGGGGGACTTTAATTTCCCTGGTATAAACTGGAAAGTGCTTAGAGCTGGGGGTCCGGACGGGGAGGAATTTGTAAAATGCGTACTGGAAGGTTCTTTGGAACAGTATGTAGATAGCCCAACTAGAGAGGGGGCTATACTGGACCTAGTTCTGGGAAATTAGCCCGGTCAGGTCGTCAAAGTTTCGGTAGGGGAACATGTGGCAAATAGTGACCACAACTCTGTTAACTTTAGGATAGTAATGGACAAGGACAAGTGTTGTCCTAAGGGCAGGGTGCTAAATTGGGGGAAGGCTAACTATAACCGGATTAGGCAGAAATTGGTGGCCGTTGATTGGGAGAGGCTGTTCGGGGGTAAGTCCACGTCTGGCATGTGGGAGTCTTCTAAGGAACAGTTGATAAGGCTGCTGGACAGGCATGTGCCTGTAAAAAGGAAGGATAGGAAAGGTAGGATTCGAGAGCTGTGGATAACCAGGGAAATTGAGGATCTGATCAAAAAGAAAAGAGAGGCGTACGTTAGGTCCAGGCAACTGAAAACAGATGGAGCTCTGGAGGAATACAGAGAGAGTAGGAAAGAACTCAAACAGGGAATTAGAAAGGGCAAAAAGAGGTCATGAAATGTTCTTGGCAGGCAGGATTAAGGAGAATCCTAAGGCATTTTATTCATATGTTAGGAACAAAAGAGTTGTCAGGAAAAAAGTCGGACCTCTCAGGGACAAAGGAAGGGAATTATGCTTAGAACCCAAGGGAATAGGGGAGATCCTAAATGAATACTTTGCATCGGTATTCATAAAGGAGAGGAACTTGTTGACTGGGAGTGTCTCAGAGGGAGGTGTTGACCCGTTAGAGAGAATCTCTATTACAAGGGAGGAAGTGTTAGGTTTTTTAGGTAACATTAAAACTGACAAATCCCCAGGGCCTGATGGCATCTATCCTAGACTGCTCAGGGAGACAAGAGATGTAATTGCTGGGCCTCTGACGGAAATCTTTGTCTCTTCATTGAACACAGGTGAGGTCCCTGAGGATTGGAGGATAGTGAATGTGGTACCATTGTTTAAGAAGGGTAGCAGGGATAACCCAGGTAATTATAGGCCAGTGAGCTTGACGTCCGTGGTAGGGAAGTTGTTGGAGAGGATTCTTAGAGACAGGATGTATGTGCATTTAGAACGGAACAATCTCATTAGTGACAGACAGCATGGTTTTGTAAGAGGGAGGTCGTGCCTTACAAATTTGGTGGAGTTTTTTGAGGAAATGACAAAAACGGTTGACGAAGGAAGGGCCGTGGATGTCGTCTATATGGATTTCAGTAAGGCATTTGACAAAGTCCCTCATGGCAGGTTGGTTAAGAAGGTTAAGGCTCATGGGATACAAGGAGAAGTGGCTAGATGGGTGGAGAACTGGCTTGGCCATAGGAGACAGAGGGTAGTGGTCGAAGGGTCTTTTTCCGGCTGGAGGTCTGTGACCAGTGGTGTTCCGCAGGGCTCTGTACTAGGACCTCTGCTATTTGTGATATATATAAATGATTTGGAGGAAGGTGTAACTGGTGTTATCAGCAAGTTTGTAGATGACACGAAGATGGCTGGACTTGCGGATAGCGATGAACATTGTCGGACAATACAGCAGGATATAGATAGGCTGGAAAATTGGGCGGAGAAATGGCAGATGGAATTTAATCCAGATAAATGCGAAGTGATCCATTTTGGAAGAACTAATGTAGGGGGGAGTTATACAATAAATGGCAGAGCCATCAAGAGTATAGAAACACAGAGGGACCTAGGTGTGCAAGTCCACAAATCCTTGAAGGTGGCAGCACAGGTGGAGAAGGTGGTGAAGAAGGCATATGGTATGCTTGCCTTTATAGGACGGGGTATAGAGTATAAAAGCTGGAGTCTGATGTTGCAGCTGTATAGAACACTGGTTAGGCCACATTTGGAGTACTGCGTCCAGTTCTGGTCGCCGCACTACGAGAAGAACGTGGAGGCTTTAGAGAGAGTGCAGAGAAGGTTTACCAGGATGTTGCCTGGTATGGAGGGTCTTAGCTATGAGGAGAGATTGGGTAAACTTGTTCTCCCTGGAAAGACGGAGAATGAGGGGAGACCTAATAGAGGTGTACAAAATTATGAAGGGTATAGATAGGGTGAACAGTGGGAAGCTTTTTCCCAGGTCGGAGGTGACGATCACAAGGGGTCATGGGCTCAAGGTGAGAGGGGCGAGGTATAACTCAGATATTAGAGGGATGTTTTTTACACAGAGGGTGGTGGGGGCCTGGAATGCGCTGCCAAGTAGGGTGGTGGAGGCAGACGCGCTGGCATCGTTTAAGACTTACCTGGATAGTCACATGAGCAGTCTGGGAATGGAGGGATACAAACGAATGGTCTAGTTTGACCAAGGAGCGGCACAGGCTTGGAGGGCCGAAGGGCCTGTTTCCTGTGCTGTACTGTTCTTTGTTCTTTGTATTACCAGTTACCGCAGAAATTGTTATTTACAGCAGAGATTACCTGCTACAGCCGAGATTGCAGTTAAAAAGGGATTTCTAGTTAAAAAGGGATTACCAGTTACAGCAGAGATTACCTGCCATTGCAGTGATTACCAGTTACAGCGGCGATTACCAGTTAGAGCAGAGATTGTTATTTACAGCAGAGATTACCAGTTACAGCAGAGATTGCCAGTTCCAGCAGAGATTGCCAGTTCCAGCAGAGATTGCCAGTTCCAGCAGAGATTGCCAGTTCCAGCAGAGATTGCCAGTTCCAGCAGAGATTGCCAGTTCCAACAGAGACTGCCAGTTCCAGCAGAGATTACCAGTTCCAGCAGAGATTGCCAGTTCCAGCAGAGATTGCCAGTTCCAGCAGAGATTGCCAGTTCCAGCAGAGATTGCCAGTTCCAGCAGAGATTGCCAGTTCCAGCAGAGATTGCCAGTTCCAGCAGAGATTGCCAGTTCCAGCAGAGATTGCCAGTTCCAGCAGCGATTGCCAGTTACAGCAGAGATTGCAATTTCCAGCAGAGATGACCAGATCCAGCAGAGATGGCCAGTTCCAGCAGAGATGGCCAGTTCCAGCAGAGATTGCCAGTTACAGCGGCAATTGCCAGTTCCAGCAGAGTTTGCCAGTTCCAGCAGAGTTTGCCAGTTCCAGCAGAGATTGCCAGTTACAGCATAGATTGCCAGTGGCAGCAGAGATTGCCAGTTACAGCAGAAATTGCCAGTGGCAGCAGAGATTGCCAGTGGCAGCAGAGATTGCCAGTTCCAGCAGAGAGTGCCAGTTCCAGCAGAGATTACCAGTTCCAGCAGAGATTGTCAGTTCCAGCAGAGATTGCCAGTTACAGCAGAGATTGCCAGTCCAGCAGAGATTGCCAGTTCCAGCAGAGATTGCCAGTTCCAGCAGAGATTACCAGTTCCAGCAGAGATTGCCAGTTCCAGCAGAGATTGCCAGTCCAGCAGAGATTGCCAGTTACAGCAGAGATTGCCAGTCCAGCAGAGATTACATAGAAAACATAGAAATATAGAAAAGCTACATCACAATACAGGCCCTTCAGCCCACAAAGGTGTGCCGAACCTGTCCCTACCTTAACAATTACTAGGCCTACCTATAACCCTCTATCTTACGAAGTTCCATGTACTTATCTAAAAGTCTTTTAAAAGACCCTATCGAATCCGCCTCCACCACCGTTGCTGGCAGCCCATTCCACTCACCCACCACCCTCTGAGTGAAAAACTTACCCCTGACATCTCCTCTGTACCTACTCCCCAGCACCTTAAACTGTGTCCTCTTGTGGCAACCATTTCAGCCCTGAGAAAAAGCCTCTGACTATCCACTCGATCAATACCTCTCAACGTCTTATACACCTCTATCAGGTCACCCCTCATCCTTCTTCTCTCCAAGGAGGAAAGGCCGAGCTCACTCAACCTATCTTCATAAGGCATGCTCCCCAACCCAGGCAACATCCTTGCAAATCTCCTCTGCACCCTTTCTATGGCTTCCACATCCTTCCTGTAATGAGGCGACCAGAACTGAGCACAGTACTCCAAGTGGGGTCTGACCAGGCTCTTATATAGCTGCAACATTATCTCACGACTCCTCAACTCAATTCCTCAATTGATGAAGGCCAGTACACCATCCGCCTTCTTAACCACAGCCTCAACCTGCACAGCTGCTTTGAGCGTCCTATGAACAGAGTTGAGGAGGAACTTCTTCTCTCAGAGGGTGGTGAATCTCTGGAATTCTCTGCCCACAGAAGTGGTGGAGGCTACCTCGTTGAATATGTTTAAATCACGGATAGATGGATTCCTGATCGGTAAGGGAATTAGGGGTGAGAGGGATCAGGCGGGTAAGTGGAACCGATCCACTTCAGATCAGCCATGATCTTATTGAATGGCGGGGCAGGCTCGAGGGGCTAGATGGCCTACTCCTGCTCCTATTTCTTATCTTATGTTCTTATGAACTCGGACCCCAAGGTCCTTCTGATCTTCCACTCTGCCAAGAGTCCTACCATTAATATTATATTCCGCCATCCTATTTGACCTGCCAAAATGAACCACCTCACACTTATCTGGGTTGAACTCCATCTGCCACTTCTCCACCCAGTCTTGCATCCTATCAATGTCTCGCTGCAACTTCTGACATCCCTCCACACTATCCACAACACCTGCAACCTTTGTATCATCAGCAAACTTACCAACCCATCCCTCTATTTCCTCATCCAGGTCATTTATAAAAATCACAAAGAGTAAGGGTCCCAGAACAGATCCCTGGAGCACTCCACTGGTGACCGACCTCCATGCAGAATATGACCCATCTATAACCACTTTTTGCCTTCTGTGGGCAAGCCAGTTCTGGATCCACAAAGCAATGTCCCCTTGGATCCCATGCCCCCTCACTTTCTCCATAAGCCTTGCATGGGGCACCTTATCAAATGCCTTGCTGAAGTCCATATATACTACATCTACTGCCCTTCCTTCATCAATGTGTTTAGTCACATCCTCAAAAAATTCAATCAGGCTCGTAAGGCATGATCTGCCTTTGACAAAGCCATGCTGACTATTCTTAATCATATTATACCTCTCCAAATGTTCATAAATCCTGCCTCTCAGGATCTTCTCTATCAACTTACCAACCACTGAGGTTAGACTCACTGGTCTATAATTTCCAGGGCTATCTCTACTCCCTTTCTTGAATAAAGGAACAACATCTGCAATCCTCCAATCCTCCAGAACCTCTCCCGTCTCCATTGATGATGCAAAGATCATCGCCAGAGGCTCAGCAATCTCCTCCCTCGCCTCCCACAGTAGCCTGGGGTACATCTCATCCGGTCCCGGCGATTTATCTAACTTGATGCTTTTCAAAAGCTCCAACGCATCCTCTTTCTTAATATCTACATGCTCAAGCTTTTCAGTCCGCTGCAAGTCTGCACTACAACCACCAAGATGCTTTTCCATAGTGAATACTGAAGTAAAGTATTCATTAAGTACCTCTGCTATTTCTTCTGGTTCCATACAAACTTTCCCACCGTCACACTTGATGGGTCCTATTCTTTCACGTCTTATCCTCTTGCTCTTCACATACTTGTAGAATGCCTTGGGGTTTTCCTTAATCCTGCCTGCCAAGGCCTTCTCATGACCCCTTCTGGCTCTCCTAATTTCCTTCTTAAGATCCTTTCTATTAGCCGTATACTCTTCAAGATCTCTAACATTACCTAGCTCCTTGAACCTTTTGTAAGCTTTTCTTTTCTTCTTGACTCAATTCATTACAGCCTTTGTACACCACAGTTCCCGTAACCTACCATAACTTCCCTGTCTCATTGGAACATTGCTATGCAGAACTCCAGACAAATATTCCCTGAAAATTTGCCACATTTCTTCCGTACATTTCCCCGAGAAAACCTCTTTCCAATTTAAGCCTCCAATTTCCTGTCTGATAGCCTCATAATTCCCCTTACTCCAATTAAACACTTACCAGTTACAGCAGCGATTACCAGTTAGAAAGGGATTTCTAGTTAAGAAGGAATTACCTGCTACTGCAGCGATTACCCGTTACAGCAGAAATTACCAGCTACATCAGAGATTACCAGTTATGGCAGAGATTACCTGCTACAGCTGAGATTATCTCCTACAGCAGAGATTACCATCTTCAGAGATTACCAGCTGCAACAGGGATTACCAGCTACAGCAGCTATTACCAGTTACAGCAGCAGCGGGCCAAGTGTTAGATTTGGTTGTGGGAGAGCAATTTGGAGATAGTGACCACAATTCGGTGTTTTTTGTTATTGCAATGGAGAGGGATAAGGCCGTACGGCAGGGCAAGGTTTACAATTGGGGGAGGGGTAATTATGATGCGATTAGGCAAGAATTAGGGGGCATAAATTGGGAACAGAAACTGTCAGAGAAAGGAACGAATGAAAAGTGGAACTTTTTCAAGGAACAAATACTGGATGTCCTTGATAGGTATGTTCCTGTCAGGCAGGGAGGAAATGGCCGAGTGAGGGAACCATGGTTCACAAAAGAGGTGGAATGTCTTGTGAAAAGGAAGAGGGAAGCTTATGTAGGGATGAGGAAACAAGGTTCAGATGGCTCGATTGAGGGTTACAAGTTAGCAAGGAATGAGCTGAAAAAGGGGCTTAGGAGAGCTAGGAGGGGACATGAGAAGTCCTTGGCGGGTCGGATCAAGGAAAACCCCAAGGCTTTTTACTCTTATGTGAGGAATAAAAGAATGACCAGGGTGAGGTTAGGGCCGGTCAAGGACAGTAGTGGGAACTTGTGTATGGAGTCAGTAGAGATAGGCGAGGTGATGAATGAATACTTTTCTTCAGTGTTCACCAAGGAGAGGGGCCATGTTTTTGAGGAAGAGAAGGTGTTACAGGCTAATAGGCTGGAGGAAATAGATGTTCGGAGGGAGGATGTCTTGGCAGTTTGGAATAAACTGAAGGTCGATAAGTCCCCTGGGCCTGATGAAATGTATCCTAGGATTCTGTGGGAGGCAAGGGATGAGATTCCAGAGCCTTTGGCGTTGATCTTTGGGTCCTCACTGTCCACGGGGATGGTGCCAGAGGACTGGAGAATGGCGAATGTTGTTCCTCTGTTTAAGAAAGGGAATAGAAATGACCCTGGTAATTATAGACCGGTTAGTCTTACTTCGGTGGTTGGTAAATTGATGGAAAGGGTCCTTAGGGATGGGATTTACGACCATTTAGAAAGATGCGGATTAATCCGAGATAGTCAGCACGGATTCGTGAAGGGCAAGTCGTGCCTCACAAATTTGATAGAATTTTTTGAGGAGGTAACTAAGTGTGTTGATGAAGGTAGGGCAGTTGATGTCATATACATGGATTTTAGTAAGACGTTTGATAAGGTCCCCCATGGTCGGCTTATGATGAAAGTGGGGAGGTGTGGGATAGAGGGAAAGTTGGCCGATTGGATAGGTAACTGGCTGTCTGACCGAAGACAGAGGGTGGTGGTCGATGGAAAATTTTCGGATTGGAGGCAGGTTGCTAGCGGTGTGCCGCAGGGATCAGTGCTTGGTCCTCTGCTCTTTGTGATTTTTATTAATGACTTAGAGGAGGGGGCTGAAGGATGGATCAGTAAATTTGCTGATGACACCAAGATTGGTGGAGTAGTGGATGAGGTGGAGGGCTGTTGTAGGCTGCAAAGAGACATAGATAGGATGCAAAGCTGGGCTGAAAAATGGCAAATGGAGTTTAACCCTGATAAATGTGAGGTGATTCATTTTGGTAGGACAAATTTAAATGTGGATTACAGGGTCAAAGGTAGGGTTCTGAAGACTGTGGAGGAACAGAGAGATCTTGGGGTCCATATCCACAGATCTCTAAAGGTTGCCAGTCAAGTGGATAGAGCTGTGAAGAAGGCCTATAGTGTGTTAGCTTTTATTAACAGGGGGTTGGAGTTTAAGAGCCGTGGGGTTATGCTGCAACTGTACAGGACCTTGGTGAGACCACATTTGGAATATTGTGTGCAGTTCTGGTCACCTCACTATAAGAAGGATGTGGAAGCGCTGGAAAGAGTGCAGAGGAGATTTACCAGGATGCTGCCTGGTTTGGAGGGTAGGTCATATGAGGAAAGGTTGAGGGAGCTAGGGCTGTTCTCTCTGGAGCGGAGGAGGCTGAGGGGAGACTTAATAGAGGTTTATAAAATGATGAAGGGGATAGATAGAGTGAACGTTCAAAGACTATTTCCTCGGGTGGATGGAGCTATTACAAGGGGGCATAACTATAGGGTTCGTGGTGGGAGATACAGGACGGATATCAGAGGTAGGTTCTTTTCGCAGAGAGTGGTTGGGGTGTGGAATGGACTGCCTGCAGTGATAGTGGAGTCAGACACTTTAGAAACATTTAAGCTGTTATTGGATAGGCACATGGAGCACACCAGGATGATAGGGAGTGGGATAGCTTGATCTTGGTTTCAGATAAAGCTCGGCACAACATCGTGGGCCGAAGGGCCTGTTCTGTGCTGTACTGTTCTATGTTCTATGTTCTATATTACCAGTTACATCAGAGATTACCAGTTACATCAGAGATTACCAGTTGCAACCCTTTTGCACCCTTGTGAATGGCCAGGTTGACCATTTTTGGATGCCATGCTTCTATTGTTGATGAATGCCCACTCCAAATGGATAGAGATATTTTAGATCAGATCCCAAACCGTACATGTCACTGTTGAGAACCTTCGCCATGGAGTTTGAATTCTCCGGATTACCTGAAGTACTCATAGGTAACAAAACGGCTTTTACAAGCGCCAAATTTTAAGTTTTGTGTCTTTCAATTGGATAAAACACATCAATTTGATTTGATTTATTATTGTCACATGTATTAGTATACAGAGAAAAGTATTGTTTCTTGTGCACTATATAGACAAAGCATACCGTACATAGAGAATGTAGTGTTACAGTCACAGCTAGAGTGTAGAGATAATTTAGTGCGAGGTAGGTCCATTCAGAAGTCTGATGGCAGCAGGGAAGAAGCTGTTCTTGAGTCGGTTGGTACGTGACCTCAGACTTTTGTATCTTTTTCCCAACAGAAGAAGGTGGAAGAGGGAATGCGTGGGGTCCTTAATTATGCTGGCTGCTTTTCCGAGGCAGCAGGAAGTGTAGACAGAGTCAATGGATGGGAGGCTGGTTTGCGTGATGGATTGGGCTACATTCACGACCTTTTGTAGTTTCTTGCGGTCTTGGGCAGAGCAGGAGCCATATCAAGTTGTGATACAACCAGAATGATGCACTATCAATTATGCGACGACTAGTTAGTACGCAAGAACAAATAGGCCTTTATTCACAAAAGACTTGGAGCACACCCATGCTGATGAACTGGTCGGAACTGGTCCGGGGACTGAGGCAGGGGGGTTGGGAGCAGTCACCTTTATACCTGGACCGGTGGTGGAGGAGTCTCCAGCAGGGGCGTGTCCAGGCATGTCACACATACACACAGGCAATAAGCTTAACAGTGGTTTACCACGTTCACACCCTGCTTTTAAAAAAAGAGTCTGGCGGGGGTGAGGTGGGTGGAACGATATTTACAGAATTACAAATTTACAAATTCAGTCTGCGACCGCCATAGTGCCAGTTGTGGTGTCGGTTCCGGTGGCCGCGGTGCTGGTTCAGGTGCCAGGCCGTAGCCGCTCGAGTCGTTTGTGGTCCCTTCCGGTTGGCGGGTGCGTGGTGGCGGCTCCTGGGGCTCAGGCGTGTTGTATATGGGGGTTGGGGGTGTGGGGTTGTGGGTCGTCGTGATCCCTGGGCCACATAGGCGTATTGGGAGTTGGCGTGGAGGAGCTGGACCCTTTCGACCAGGAGGTCCGACTTATGGGTCCTCACGTGCTTCCGGAGCAGGACAGGGCCTGGGGACGTCAGCCACGTCGGTAGTGAGGTCCCCGAGGAGGACTTCCTGGGGAAAACAAACATCCTTTCGTGAGGGGTAGCATTGGTAGCTGTGCAAAGGAATGATCTAATCGAGTGTAGTGCATCAGGGAGGACCTCTTGCCAGCGGGTGACTGGAAAACCTTTAGACCTCAGAGCTAGTAAAACGGCCTTCCAGACTGTCGCGTTCTCCCTCTCTACCTGTCCGTTCCCCCGGGGTTGTAGCTGGTGGTCCTACTCGAGGCTATGCCTTTGGAGAGCAGGTACTGTCGCAGCTCATCACTCATAAAGGAGGATCCCCGGTCGCTATGGATATAGCTGGGGAAACCGAACAGGGTGAAGAGGCTGTGCAGGGCCCTGACGACCGTGGCCGAGGTCATATCCGGGCAGGGAATAGGGAAGGGGAAACGTGAATATTCGTCAATGACGTTGAGGAAGTATATGTTGCGGTCAGAAGAGGGGAGGGGGACTTTGAAGTCGACGCTTAGGCGCTCGAAAGGGCGGGTGGCCTTTATGAGGTGTGCTCTGCCTGGCCGATAGAAGTGCGGCTTGCACTCTGCGCAGACCTGGCAGTGTCTGGTTATAGACCTGACTTCCTCAATGGAGTAGGGCAGGTTACGGGCTTTAATGAAGTGAAAGAACCTGGTGACTCCCGGGTGGCAGAGGTCATTGTGGAGAGTCTGCAATTGGTCTATTTGTGCACTGGCACATATTCCCCGGGACAGGGCGTCTGGGGGCTCATTGAGCTTCCCGGGCCGATATAAGATGTCGTAATTGTAGGTGGAAAGCTCGATTCTCCACCTCAATATTTTATCATTTTTGATCTTGCCCCGCTGCATGTTGTTAAACATGAACGCAACTGACCGTTGGTCCGTGAGTAGGGTGAATCGTTTACCAGCTAAGTAGTGGTGCCAGTGCCGTACAGCTTCCACTATGGCTTGGGCCTCCTTCTCGACAGAGGAGTGTCGAATTTCAGGGCCTTGGAGGGTTCGTGAGAAGAAGGCCACGGGTCTGCCCGCCTGGTTAAGAGTGGCTGCTGGGGCGAAGTCAGACGCATCGCTCTCCACCTGGAACGGGATGGATTCGTCTACAGCGTGCATCGTGGCCTTCGCGATGTCTGCTTTGATGCGGTCGAAGGCCAGGCGGGCCTCTGCCATCAGGGGAAAAGAGGTGTATTTGATGAGCGGACGGGCTTTATCCGCATAATTGGGGACCCACTGGGCGTAATACGAGAAGAAGCCCAGGCATCTCCTCAGTGCTTTGAGGCTGGTGGGGAGGGGGAGTTCCAGGAGGGGACGCATGCGGTCGGGATCGGGACCGATGACCCCGTTTTCCACAACACAACCAAGGATGGCGAGGCGGTGTGTGCGGAATACGCACTTCTCATTATTATAGGTCAGATTTAGGAGAGTGGCGGTGTGGAGGAATTTGTGGAGGTTGGCGTCGTGGTCCTGCTGATCATGGCCGCAGATGGTGACGTTATCCAGGTACGGGAAGGTGGCCCGCAGCCCGTTCTGGTCTACCATTCGGTCCATCTCACACTGGAAAACCGAGACCCCGTTGGTGACGCCGAAGGGGACCCTAAGGAAGTGATAGAGGCGGCCATCCGCCTCGAAGGCAGTAAATTGGCGGTCTTCCGGGCGGATAGGGAGCTGGTGGTATGCAGACTTTAAGTCGATGGTGGAGAACACCCGATATTGTGCAATCTGATTAACCACGTCAGATATGCGGGGAAGGGGGTACGCGTCCAGCTGCGTGTATCGGTTAATGTTCTGACTGTAGTCAATGACCATGCGATGTTTCTCCCCAGTCTTAACTACTACTTGGGCTCTCCAGGGGCTGGTACTGGCCTCGATGATCCCCTCCCCTAGGAGCCGTTGTACTTCGGACCTGATAAAAGCCCCGTCTCCAGCACTGTACCGTCTGCTCTTGGTGGCGATGGGCTTGCAGTCGGGGGTGAGATTTTCGAACAGTGAGGGAGGGGTGACTTTAAGGGTCGAGAGGCTGCAGGTGGTGCGCGGTGGGCGATCTAAGAACTGGGGATTGCAAACAGAGAGCAGGGGAAAAGGCCCATTATACTCCATGGTGACACTCTTAAGGTGACACAGGAAATCTAGCCCCAGGAGTACGGCAGCGCAGAGTTGTGGCAGCACGAGGAGCCTGAAGTTTTTGTACACTGTGCCCCGTACAGTCAGGGTCGTCACGCAGTATCCAAGGACATCCACCGAGTGGGACTTTGAAGCCATGGAGATCGTTTGCTTCACTGGCAGTACTGAAAGAGCGTAGCGACTCATTGTGTTAGGGTGAATAAAGCTCTCCGTACTCCCACAGTCAAATAAACAGGCTGTAGTGCGACCATTTACCTCGATGTCCATCATGGAGCTGGCGAGTTGGTGAGGCCCGGATTGGTCCAGCGTAACTGAAGCCACTGTTGGATCTTGCGGTGCAGCTGAAGGCGTCCAAGATGGCGGCCCACGTGGCTCACACGCAGTTGAAGGCGTCCAAGATGGCGGGTCGCACGCAGCGCTACTGGGCTTGGTGGTCGACTTCGCCTTGCATACCCTCGCGTAATGGCCCTTCTTTCCACACCCGGAGCAGGTCGTATCCTTCGCCGGGCAGCGTTGTCGGGGGTGCTTCCCCAGGCCGCAGAAGTAGCACTTCGGGCCTCCAGAGACTGCCGCAGCGGCCGGGTCATTGGTGGGACGTGGCGTGGCGTAGGCCTGTGGCCCTCCCGAGTACAGAGGTGGCGGTGACTGCAGCGTCCACGATGCGCTCCCGTGGTCAGGGGTGTAGGCCTCGAGATTACGGAAGGCCACCTCTAATGAGTCGTCAAGCGCCACAGTCTTTTGTAGGTCCAGCCCACCTGTTCCAGCAGTCGTTGTCAGATATAGTTTGACCTGATACCCGTGACATAGGCGTCTCTGATAAAGTCCTCCGTGTTTTGGGCGGCTGCTACGGCCTTGCAGTTGCAGGCCCTGCCGAGTGCTCGCAACGCACGCAGGAATTGGTTGCCCGATTCTCGTGGCTGTTGTCTGCGAGTAGCCAGAAGATGTCTGGCGTAGACCACGTTAGTTTGTTTGTTGTACTGGCCTTTTAAAAGTTCGATCGCATCCTCGTAAGTTTCAGCGTCTCTGATCATCGAGAATACCTGATCGCTTACCCGGGCATAGAGCACGTGGAGCTTGTCGGCTTCGGTCCGACCGACGGAGGCGGAGTGGTGAGGAAAGTTTCGAAATATCGCAGCCAGTGATCGAAGCTGTTAGGGGCTCCTCCGGCTTGAGGATCCAGTTCTAATTTATCGGGTTTTAATATCTGCTCCATCCCAAACTTTTGTGAATAAAATTGATGCACTATCAATTATGCGACGACTAGTTAGTACACAAGAACAAACAGGCTTTTATTCACAAAAGACTTGGAGCACACCCATGCTGATGAACTGGTCGGAACTGGTCCAGCGACTGAGGCAGGGGGGTTGGGAGCAGTCACCTTTATACCGGGGGGGGGGGGGGGGAGGGGGAGTCTCAGGCAGGGCCGTCTCCGGGCATGTCACACACGCACACAGGCAATAACTTAACAGTGGTTTACCACACAGAAAGAATGCTTTCTATGGTGCATCTGTCAAAGCAGGTGAGAGTTGTAGCTGACATGCCAAATTTCCTTGGTCTTCTGAGAAAATAGAGGTGTTGGTGGGCTTTCTTAACTGTAGTGTCGGCATGGGGGGACCAGGACAGGTTGTTGGTGATCTGGACACTGAAAAACTTGAAGCTTGCGACCCTTTCTACTTCGTCTCCATTAATGTAGTCTGGGCCCCATTAATGTAGATCAGGCCCAGACTGTATCATCCCTCATCTAATATACTGGAGCAGGCAGTCCAGAGTTCAAGGCCGACTAAAAGAAACAGTCAACTGCATCTTTGCAAACAAAAATAGTTCAGTTTCCTTTAGCTTCCAGGTTTACTGGACCAACCTTGCACTCAACCACTGACATATCTCCAGCAGAACTATTGATGGGTCGTCACCCAGGGACCAGGCGAAGCCTGGTATTCCCAAACTTAGCGAGGGAGGTAGAGGCAAGACAGTGCAACCAAAAGAGGAACTATGATTCGAATAAAGATGCAAGATCATTCGAAACAGATGACCTGGACTATGTGAGGAACTTCGGGAATGTCCCAAGCTGGGCTTCAGAGTTGTTGTAGCCAAGACGGGACCATTATTTTACCATGTGAGTGTGCAAGACAGGATTTTGAGGAAACATGTGGACTGTTTGCGTGGAGCTGAATCATCCCGAGAGTCAATGTGACAGCCTGATTGTTTGTTGCCAGCTGTAAATGTTGTTGTCTGCCCGAGAAATGAAATGTCCAATCAGCCTGTGATAGACGAGAGCATTGGTCCAACTTGTAACAGGAAGCAGAGAGTTGGAATAAATGGGTGTTTTTCTGGTTGGCAGTTGGTGACCTGTGGCATGCCGCAGGGATCGGTGCTGGGGCCTCAACTGTTTACCATTTACATAGACGATCTGGAGGAGGGGACTGAGTGTAGGGTATCAAAGTTTGCTGATGACACGAAGATAAGTGGGAAAGCGAATTGCGTGGGGGATGCGGAAAGTCTGCAGAGAGATTTGGATAGGCTAAGTGAGTGGGCGAGGATCTGGCAGATGGAATATAACGTTGGCAAATGTGAGGTTATCCACTTTGGAAGAAATAATAGTAAATTGGAATATTATTTAAATGGAGAAAAATTACATCATGCTACCGTGCAGAGGGACCTGGGGGTCCTTGTGCACGAATCGCAAAAACTCAGTCTGCAGGTGCAGCAGGTGATCAAGAAGGCGAATGGAATGTTGGCCTTTATCGCGAAGGGGATAGAGTATAAAAGCAGGGAGGTCTTGCTGCAACTATACAAGGCACTGCTGAGGCCGCAACTGGAGTACTGTGTGCAGTTTTGGTCCCCTTATTTGCGAAAGGATATATTGGCCTTGGAGGGAGTGCAGAGAAGGCTCACCAGGTTGATACCGGAGGTGAGGGGTGTAGCTTATGAGGAGAGATTGAACAGATTGGGTCTGTACTCGTTGGAGTTTAGAAGGCTGAGGGGTGATCTTATAGAGACTGGTCGGTGCAACATCGTGGGCCGAAGGGCCTGTTCTGCGCTGTAATGTTCTATAAGATAATGAAGGGGCTGGATAGGGTAGAGGTGGAGAGATTCTTTCCACTTAGAAGGGAAACCAGAACTAGAGGGCACAGCCTCAAAATAAGGGGGGGCCGGTTCAGAACAGAGTTGAGGGGGAACTTCTTCTCTCAGAGGGTAGTGAATCTTTGGAATTCTCTACCCATTGAAGTGGTGGAGGCTTCCTCGTTGAATATGTTTAAATCACGGGTAGATAGATTTCTGATCGATAAGGGAATTAAGGGTTATGGGGAGCAGGCGGGTAAGTGGAACTGATTCGCTTCAGATCAGCCATGATCTTATTGAATGGCGGGGCAGGCTCGAGGGGCTAGATGGCCTACTCCTGCTCCTATTTCTTATGTTCTTATGGAACCTCTCTCTGCATGTGCACCTAGATTCATTCAGTGGGAAAAATCTTATTTAGTCAAGAGGAAGTCCAGAGAATTCTTGTTGAAAGTATCCCAGGCAAATATTGGTGGAAATAGCATGTAACAACTTATTGTCTGCAATAACTAAGGAAATCCCTTGTCTTGACTGTGATAAAATTCACTTTCCTGCCGGATTTGCTGCAACAAGCTTCCGTCCTCAAGCATGCCGAGTCTTACTTATTTTAAGGGTAGCACAGTGGTTAGCACTGCTGCCTCACAGTGCCAGGGACTCATGTTCAATTCCCAGCTTGGGTCACTGTCTGTGTGGAGTCTGCACGTTCTCCTCGAGTCTGCGTGGGTTTCCTCCGGGTGCTCCGGTTTCCTCCCACAGTCTGAAAGACGTGCTAGTTAGGTGCATTGGCCATGCTAAATTCTCCCTCAGTGTACCCGAACAGGCGCTGGAGTGTGGCGACGAGGGGATTTTCACAGTAACTTCACTGCAGTGTTAATGTAAGCCTACTTGTGACACTAATAAATAAACTTTTAGTTGATGTTCCTCTTAACTTTAGTTCCATATCTACGGTTCAAGTACGAACCGTGAAATTGACCTTATTTAATAATTAACTTGATATTCGTCTGAGAATAGGTCGTTTGAGAAATGAATAAGGTATGTTAAGGCATTGTAGGATTGTGGTATTCTATCTGATCTGTATGACCCTGACCTGGGGTTGCGTGGTACTGTCTCAGTTCCAAGAAAGAACAACACTTGACGATATTTAACATTACTCTGTGAGATTTGGATGACAAACAGCAGCTTTGTGCACTACCGATCACTGGGGGAATTCCAGTACTTAAAGGCAAGCATCTCTCAATGCACAGTGCCAGTTTAATTTTTACAAATGACCTGTTGGATTGGGTAACACAGCATTGTGAGCATCTCTGCATCAAACTCTCTTCAACTCTGCTCAAAAGTCCTTGAAATTAATTGAAATCCAACAGCTGATTCTAGTGAGATGATTGGAAACTGTGAAACCATTTTCAGCATTGTCTGAATAAGTGCTGAATTTCTGACAATCATTGGACAGCTCAGGGAGCAAGAGGGGCCAATAGACGCTGGAGAACAATTGTAACGGTGGAAAGAAGCTTACAGAACAGGTGGGACTGCTAAACATTCAACTGGTAAAACTATTCCAGATGGTCAGAGTATGGACTGAATATTCACATCAATTTTCATAAAGAAGGATTGCAGGAATATTCCAGTCTGTGTCAGTAATGGAGTTCGGTGACTCAGAGCCCATTGGAAGGTCAGTTAAATACACTCTGATCAACAGGAATTAAATATGGAGACACTGACCAAGGTAGGTCGTGCCTTACTAACCTTATTGAGTTTTTGAGAAAGTGACCAAGGAGGTGGATGGGGGCAAGGCAGTGGACGTGGTATATATGGATTTTAGTAAGGCGTTTGATAAGGTTCACCATGGTAGGCTTCTGCAGAAAATGCAGATGTATGGGATTGGGGGTGATCTAGGAAATTGGATCAGGAATTGGCTAGCGGATAGGAAACAGAGGGTGGTGGTTGATAGTAAATATTCATCATGGAGTGCGGTTACAAGTGGTGTACCTCAGGGATCTGTTTTGGGGCCACTGCTGTTTGTAATATTTATTAATGATCTGGATGAGGGTATAGTTGGGTGGATTAGCAAATTTGCTGATGACACCAAAGTCGGTGGTGTGGTAGACAGTGAGGAAGGGTGTCGTAGTTTGCAGGAAGACTTAGACAGGTTGCAAAGTTGGGCCGAGAGGTGGCGGATGGAGTTTAATGCGGAGAAGTGTGAGGTAATTCACTTTGGTAGGAATAACAGATGTGTTGAGTATAGGGCTAACGGGAGGACTTTGAATAGTGTGGAGGAGCAGAGGGATCTAGGTGTATGTGTGCATAGATCCCTGAAAGTTGGGAATCAAGTAGATAAGGTTGTTAAGAAGGCATATGGTGTCTTGGCGTTTATTGGTAGGGGGATTGAATTTAGGAGTCGTAGCGTTATGTTGCAACTGTACACAACTCTGGTGCGGCCGCACTTGGAGTACTGTGTGCAGTTCTGGTCCCCACATTACAGGAAGGATGTGGAGGCTTTGGAGAGGGTGCAGAGGAGGTTTACCAGGATGTTGCCTGGTATGGAGGGGAGATCCTATGAGGAGAGGCTGAGGGATTTGGGATTGTTTTCGCTGGAAAGGCGGCGGCTAAGAGGGGATCTTATTGAAACATATAAGATGATTAGAGGTTTAGATAGGGTGGATAGTGATAGCCTTTTTCCTCTGATGGAGAAATCCAGCACGAGGGGGCATGGCTTTAAATTGAGGGGGGGTAGTTATAGAACCGATGTCAGGGGTAGGTTCTTTACCCAGAGGGTGGTGAGGGATTGGAATGCCCTGCCAGCATCAGTAGTAAATGCGCCTAGTTTGGGGGCGTTTAAGAGATCCGTAGATAGGTTCATGGACGAAAAGAAATTGGTTTAGGTTGGAGGGTCACAGTTTTTTTTTTTTTTTTTTAACTGGTCGGTGCAACATCGTGGGCCGAAGGGCCTGTTCTGCGCTGTAATGTTCTATGTTCTATGTTCTATGTTCTAAATCCTAGAATTCTCAAGGATTTAAAGGAGAAGTATGTGATGGATTTATTGATAGTTTTCAGAGCTCCATACAGTGGCTGAGGACAGGAAGGTGCAAATATAGTTCCAATATGGTGACAAGTGTAAACTTGAGTCAGTATAACCCAGCACACACAGTATGAGGAAAGGACTGCACAAAGAGAATGGGTGCGGGGAGCAATCAACATGGCTTTTAAAGTAATAAACAACAAACCTGTTGTAATTATTTGTTGTGAGGGTTGGGTGTGTCGGGGAAGGTGGTTGGTACCAAGCATAATCTCATGGTTGTATTTAATTAGGAGTTTCCAAAAGCATTCATCAAAGCTTCCTAATCAACACCTCGTGGTGCCTGGACATAGCAACACTGGCAACTTTCTGCTCAGGAAGAGTTTTAACAACACCAGGTTAAAGTCCAACAGGTTTATTTGGTAGCAAACGCCATTAGCTTTCGGAGCGCTGCTCCTTCGTCAGATGGAGTGGAAATGTGCTCTCAAACAGGGCACAGAGACACAAAATCAAGTTACAGAATACTGATTAGTATTTTGATTAGTCTCTAATCAGTATTCTGTAACTTGATTTTGTGTCTCTGTGCCCTGTTTGAGAGCACATTTCCACTCCATCTGACGAAGGAGCAGCGCTCCGAAAGCTAATGGTATTTGCTACCAAATAAACCTGTTGGACTTTAACCTGGTGTTGTTAAAACTCTTACTGTGTTTACCCCAGTCCAACACCGGCATCTCCACATCAAGTTTCTGCTCCCCAGACCTAGAATACCTGACGCTAAAATGCCGCCCCTACTACCTTCTGCGGGGATTCGCCTCCATTATCCTGATGGCAGTTTACATCCCACCCCATGCAGATGTGAAGATCGCGCTGGACGAAATATACACAACTACGAATAGCCTTCAGACGAAACATCCCGAGGCCTTGTTCATCGTGGCCGGGGACTTCAATCAGGCCAAGCTCAAGAGCGAACTACCAAGTTACCACCAACACATCTCCTGTTCCACCAGAAGCCCAAACATCCTAGACCACAGCTGCACAAATATCAAACATGCCTACCGCTCTATCACCCGCCCAGACTTTGGCAAATCAGACCACAAAGCCATGCTCCTGCTCCCGGCTTACAAGCAAAAACTGAAGCGGGAGAATCCATCAAAGAAAATTGTGCAATGTTGGTCTGAGGAATCGGATAATCTCCGACGGGACTGCTTGGAGTCAGTGGACTGGTCAGTATTTAAAAACTCTGCGACCAGCCTGAATGAGTACGCCACTACAGTAACTGACTTCATTAGTAAGTGTGTAGAAGACTGTGTGCCAAAGAAGCAAATCCGTGTGTTCCCCAACCGGAAACCATGGATGAACAGGGATATCCACTGCTTGCTGAAGTGTGTCTGAGGCATTCAAGTCAGGCGACCCTGACCTATACAAGAGAGCCAGATACGATCTAAGGAGATCCATCAAAGATGCCAAAAGACACTACCAGACCAAGCTAGAGTCCCAGGCTAGCCACACAGACCTCCACTGACTATGGCAAGACATAACAGGCTACAAGATGTAAAAGCGCCAACGTCGTGTGTGTGTGTGTGTGTGTCCCCCCGCCCCCCCCCCCCCCCCCCCCCCCCCCCCCTCCCTGCTGAGCTCAATTAATTCTATGACTGTTTTGAGCAAGAGGTCAGTGTGAGCATGCCCTCCACCCTGGAAGCCCTGGATGAACCTGTATCTGGGGTCACCATTGCAGGTGTCGGAGCAGCTTTCTTGAAGGTCAACCCACGGAAAGCGACTGGCCCAGATGGGATACCCGGACATGCACACAGATCCTGCGCGGATTAGCTGGCGGAGGTATTCACAGACATCTTCAACCTCTTTACAACAATCTGAGGTCCCTATCTGCTTCAAGAAGACGACTATCATTCCGGTACCTAAGAAAAACCAAGCAGCGTGCCTCAATGACTATCGTCCGGTGGCTCTGACATCCATCATTATGAAGTGCTTCGAAAGGCTAGTCATGGCACGAATCAATTCCAGCCTCCCGGACTACCTGGATCCACTACAGTTTGCCTACCGCCGCAACAGGTCCATAGCAGACACCATGACCCTGGCTCTGCACTCAACCCGGGAACACCTAGATAACAAAGTCAACACCTAAGTCAGACTCCTATTTATTGACTACAGCTCAGCCTTCAATACCATTATTCCCATGAAACTCATCACCAAACTCCGTGGCCTGGGCCTCGGCTCCTCACTCTGTGACTGGATCCTGAACTTCCTAACTCAGACCACAATAAGTAAGGAGAGGCAACAACGCATCCTCCACGATCATCATCAACACCGGTGCCCCACAAGGCCGTGTTCTCAGCCCCCTGCTATACTCCCTATACACCTATGACTGTGTGGCCAAATTCCCCTCCAATTCGATTTTCAAGTTTGCTGACGACACCACCGTAGTGGGACAGATCTCAAACAATGATGAGCGAGTACAGGAATGAGATAGAGAATCTGGTGAACTGGTGCGGCAACAATAATCTCTCCCTCAATGTCAACAAAATTAAGGAGATCGTCATCGACTTCAGGAAGCGTAAAGGAGAACATGCCCCTGTCTACATCAACGGGGACAAAGTAGAAAGGGTCGAGAGCTTCAAGTTTTTAGGTGTCCAGATCACCAACAACCTGTCGTGGTCCTCCCATGCCGACACTACTGTTACGAAAGCCCACCAACGCCTCTACTTTCTCAGAAGACTAAGGAAATTTGGCATGTCAGCTACGACTTTCACCAACTTTTACAGATGCACCATAGAAAGCATTTTTTCTGGTTGTATCACAGCTTGGTATGGCTCCTGCTCTGCCCAAGACTGCAAGAAACTACAAAAGGTCGTGATTGTAGCCCAATCCATCACGCAAACCAGCCTCCCATCCATTGACTCTGTCTACACTTCCCGCTGCCTCGGCAAAGCAGCCAGCATATTAAGGACCCCACGCACCCCGGACATTCTCTCTTCCACCTTCTACCGTTGGGAAAAAGATACAAAAGTCTGAGGTCACATACCAATTGACTCAAGAACAGTTTCTTCCCTGCTGCTGACAGACTTTTGAATGGACTTACCTTGCATTAAGCTGATCTTTCTCTACATCCTTGCGATGACTGTAACACTACATTTTGCACTCTCTCGTTTCCTTCTCTATGAACGGTATGTTTTGTCTGTATAGCGTGCAAGAAACAATACTTTTCACTGTATGCTAATACATGTGACAATAATAAATCAAATCAAATCAAAAGTTTCACCATTGAACCTCAAAGTGACTTACAGTCCATTGAATGATTGACAGGATAGATTGGAAGCTCTTTTGGCATTGGAAGGACATGTGATGATAAACATGGAAAGTTGGTGCCTCAGAAAAAAAGAATCAACCAATGGTTCTCCATGGGATTGGGGTCTTGCCATTTGCAACATGAGTGAGCAATCCGGAACATGCCTGGATTCTTGTATGTAAAAATCTGAGGAAATGGAGACAGGAAAATATCACAATAAATGTATATAATGTCAATGAGCACGATTGTGAGGTAGGCCTATTGGAACTGTGAGACAAGGTAGTCTGAATCTCATTGGTTTTCCCTTTAAAAGCACATCATGAAGAGAAAGTTTGGATTTGTGTCCTCAGGAATCTCAGAGCCAATGAATTACTTTAAGGTGCAGATGTGTGGCCAATATGTGCACAGCAAGTTCCCACAAATGAGGTAATTGAATCTTTGAATTATTTATGATTCAGCATGAAATGATCCCATTTTGGGATGGATCATTGGAATTGTAAGGCCTCCTTAACCAAACCTTATTGGACAAGTTCCAGTGCTTCCCCTCCAAAGGCCTAAACAACCTGCAGGCAATTTAGGAGTGGTCACAGCATGAAAGCATCTGTTCAAAATGTGAGTCAATTATGAAGAAGGAAAATTGTAATGAGAGCCTTTAGAGGGCTTCGTACTTCCAGGTCTGAACAAGTTAAAATTACGCTGGTCAGCGTAGAGGTTGGTTCGTGGATTAACATGTATAGATGCAATAGATGCTTCAGAACCAGGTCTTCAGCCACCTTTTCAGGACTAGTTATTGGCTGGGCCATGCCCATAGAGGAACCCACTTTCAGGAAAGGCTCCATAAACAGACTTTTAGAACCTTTCCACATACAATGATTCAGTGAACTTTTGTTGTAGTCCGTCTGTGGTAAGTATATCGTTCCACGTAATACTCCAGGTGAGGTCTCACCAAGGCTCTCTATAATTGCAGTAAGATGTCTTTAGTCCTATACTCAAATCCTCCCATAATAAAGGCCAAGATACTATTTATCTTAATTGCTTGCCAGATCTGCATTTTAGCTTTCAGTGACTCAAGAACAAGGACAGCCAAGTTCCTTTGAAGTTCAACATTTCCCAGCCCCTCACCATTTAAGAAATTTATTTCTGCTTTTCTTCCAAAGTGGATAATCTCTCATTTCTCTACATTGTTTTCCATCTGGCAGATTTTTGCCTACTCACTTATCCTCCCCAGATCTCCTTGAAGAGCAGGAGCACTTGTTTTCAGTTTCGAACCAGGTAACCTGTAAGCGAGAAGTTTTTCACAGAAGCTGCCAACGCAGGTAGGACAATAAAGTAAGGGGCAGGAAGCAAGTCCCAGGACAGGGCGTTTCAGAAACTAATGAGTGAAAAGAGGAGGCCCAAGAAGACCAAAGTCAAAGGAACAAAAGAACCGGAATCTGAACAAGATACCGTTCACTAAAGTCAAAGAAAGAGGCAAAGAGAGGCTCCCAGTGAAAGATGGAACTGCAGACCTGGAGAAGTTGGCTGATGAGAAGCCAGACATCCAATATAACCTTAAAATTGGTTACACTGTGATGCAGTGATGTCTGCTGGTGTGGGGGCTGGAAAACTGAGAAAACTGGAAACTTTTGCAAGGACATTTTTTTTATTCATTCGCGGGACATGGGCATCGCTGGCTGGCCACCATTTATTATGATGTGGAGATGCCGGCGTTGGACTGGGGTAAACACAGTAAGAATTTTAACAACACCAGGTTAAAGTCCAACAGGTTTATTTGGTAGCAAAAGCCACACAGGCTTTCGGAGCTGCAAGCCCCTTCTTCAGGTGAGTGGGAATTCTGTTCACAAACAGAGTTTATAAAGACACAAACTCAAATTACATGAATAATGGTTGGAATGCGAATACTTACAACTAATCAAGTCTTTAAGAAACAGAACAATGTGAGCGGAGAGAGCATCAAGACAGGCTAAAAAGATGTGTATTGTCTCCAGACAAGACAGCCAGTGAAACTTTGTGGGGGTTACAAATAGTGTGCCATGAACCCAATATCCCGGTTGAGGCCGTCCTCGTGTGTGCGGAACTTGGCTATCAGTTTCTGCTCAGCGACTCTGCGCCGTCGTGTGTCGCAAAGGCCGCCTTGGAGAACGCTTACCCGAATATCAGAGGCCGAATGCCCGTGACCGCTGAAGTGCTCCCCAACAGGAAGAGAACAGTCTTGCTTGGTGATTGTCGAGCGGTGTTCATTCATTCTTAGGATTTAACCTGGTGTTGTTAAACTTCTTACTGTGTTCACCATTTATTACCCAAGGCAGTTGAGAGTCAACCACATTGCTGTGGATCTGGAGTCACATATAGGCCAGACCAGATAAGGATGGCAGATTTCCTCCCCTCAAGGACATTAGTGAACCAGATGGGTTTCTCTAACAATCGACAATGGTTTCATGGTCATCGGTAGATTTTTAATTCTAGATATTTTTTATCGAATTCAAATTCCTCCATCTGCCATGGTGGGATTTGCACCCAGGTCCCCAGAACATTCGCTGAGTTTCTGAAATTAATAGTCTAGCAATAATACCACTAGGCCATCACCTCCCCTACACATGGTGATCCAGGGCAGAGGAATACTGAAAGGAGAGGGTGAAACACTGGATGTAGATCCTCAGTGAAGTACCTGAGGGAAAACCTTGTGTGAGAGAAGATTTCCCAGTGTGTTCTTTGAGAGTGGTGGTTGGAAGCCCTCGTGTGGAAGTCAGAGGTCCAGTGAGACCTGTTGGCTCACAGTGTGACAAGCATCTAAGGGATTTGATGAGAAATCCAAGGAAGTTGTTTTGAGTGACATATATCACTTGGTTTCAGAGTGTGGTGTGTCTGACCACATTTCGTCTATTGGTTTACATGACTGAGAGCATTCAGTACAAGATATATTCTGTAACTTGTGTTATCATTACAAATTGATAAGGTTAGATTTGGTTGTGGGAGAGCACTTTGGAGATAGTGACCACAATTCGGTGTCTTTTGTTATTGCAATGGAGAGGGATGGGCCGTACGGCAGGGCAAGGTTTACAATTGGGGGAGAGGTAATTATGATGCGATTAGGCAAGAATTAGGGGGCATAAGTTGGGAACAGAAACTGTCAGGGAAAGGCACTAATGAAAAGTGGAACTTTTTCAAGGAACAAATACTGGGTGTCCTTGATAGGTATGTCCCTGTCAGGCAGGGAGGAAATGGCCGAGTGAGGGAACCATGGTTCACGAAAGAGGTGGAATGTCTTGTGAGAAGGAAGAGGAAAGCTTATGTAGGGATGAGGAAACAAGGTTCAGATGGCTCGATTGAGGGTTACAGGTTAGCAAGGAACGAGCTGAAAAAGGGGCTTAGGAGAGCTAGGAGGGGACATGAGAAGTCCTTGGCGGGTCGGATCAAGGAAAACCCCAAGGCTTTTTACTCTTTTGTGAGGAATAAAAGAATGACCAGGGTTAGGTTAGGGCCGGTCAAGGACAGTAGTGGGAACTTGTGTATGGAGTCAGTAGAGATAGGCGAGGTGATGAATGAATACTTTTCTTCAGTGTTCACCAAGGAGAGAGGCCATGTTTTTGAGGAACAGAAGGTGTTACAGGCTAATAGGCTGGAGGAACTAGATGTTTGGAGGGAGGATGTCCTGGCAGTTTTGAATAAACTGAAGGTCGATAAGCCCCCTGGGCCTGATGAAATATATCCTAGGATTCTTTGGGAGGCAAGGGATGAGATTGCAGTGCCTTTGGCTTTGATCTTTGGGTCCTCACTGTCCACGGGGATGGTGCCAGAGGACTGGAGAATGGCGAATGTTGTTCCTCTGTTTAAGAAAGGGAGTAGAAATGACCCTGGTAATTATAGACCGGTTAGTCTTACTTCGGTGGTTGGTAAATTGATGGAAAAGGTCCTTAGGGATAGGATTTACGACCATTTAGAAAGATGCGGATTAATCCGGGATAGTTAGCACAGATTCGTGAAGGGCAAGTCGTGCCTCACAAATTTGATTGAATTTTTTGAGGAGGCAACTAAGTGTGTTGATGAAGGTAGGGCAGTTGATGTCATATACATGGATTTTAGTAAGGCGTTTGATAAGGTCCCCCATGGTCGGCTTATGATGAAATTGAGGAGGTGTGGGATAGAGGGAAAGTTGTCCGATTGGATAGGTAACCGGCTGTCTGATCGAAGACAGAGGGTGGTGGTGGATGGAAAATTTTTGGATTGGAGGCAGGTTGCTAGCGGAGTGCCACAGGGGTCAGTGCTTGGTCCTCTGCTCTTTGTGATTTTTATTAATGACTTAGAGGAGGGGGCTGAAGAGTGGATCAGTAAATTTCCTGATGACACCAAGATTGGTGGAGTAGTGGATGAGGTGGAGGGCTGTTGTAGGCTGCAAAGAGACATAGATAGGATCCTCCCCCAGATGTGTGTGGCACCTGGCTTGTACTTGGCTGTCTCGTCCATTATAGTAAGAAGTCTCACAACACCAGGTTAAAGTCCAACAGGTTTATTTTGTAGCACAAGCCACCAGCTTTCGGAGTGCTGCTCCTTCATCAGGTGAGTGGGAGTTCTGTTCACAAACAGGACATATAAAGACACAAACTCAATTTACAAAATAATGGTTGGAATGCGAGTCTTTACAGGTAATCAAGTCTTAAAGGTACAGACAATATGAGTGGAGAGAGGGTTAAGCACAGGTTAAAGAGATGTGTATTGTCTCCAGCCAGGACAGTTAGTGAGATTTTGCAAGCCCAGGCAAGTCGTGGGGGTTACAGATAGTGTGACATGAACCCAAGATCCCGGTTGAGGCCGTCCTCATGTGTGCGGAACTTGGCTATCAGTCTCTGCTCGCGACTCTGCGTTGTCGTGTGTCATGAAGTCCATTAAAGTCCATTAGAATTAAGAATCTACTGATGACCACATCATAGTCCATTATAACCAGGAACCTTGGGATGAGATGGTTGCTACATCCCTTTGTCTTCCTGAGGTGCTAATCAGTTTTAGAAAGTTGGACTGTCTGGCAGCGCGGGAAGGTTTCCCCATTGTTCTGGAGAGACTTACCGCAGCCATTCCTGTCAGTGGCTAATGGAGCATTCATCCTCTTGTGTCCATTTTAAAATCATACAGCTCGGGTCCTTATATTACTGATGCGCGATTAAATCACTCGGGAGGCTAGATTGTACCCGGGAAATAAAGGCTTTTATTACTAACAAGAATGGAGCACACTATATACAATACAATCCCAGACTAAAGGGTCACCAGGCAGTGCAGTGACCTTTATACTTCCCCAGGTAGGCGGAGCCAACTGGAGTGTACCACAGAACAATATCAACAGGTAGAACAGCCCAACCCTAACCCCAACAGTGACAACAGTAACATATCTACAAATACCCATAGTGCTGACCATCCATGGCTCAGCACTCATAGTGGTAACCAACTATGGTTCACCACAATTACTCCAAGTTTTATCTTTATCATTGTAACAGCAGTAAAAGTCTTAAAACTTGAAACCTTATGCGATCCTTCCAGCAAGTCACTCAAAATTCAAAATATATTTTTTAATGTTATTGGTTTCTACGAGAATCCGTAAACACGATCAAGCGATATGTAAGGCAGACTGCTGATTCGCTATCATCCATTCCACATACCTAACAAAGTCAGAGTCTACCCCCAGTGTGTCTGCTTTATATAAATGGACAAATGTTGATGTGTAAAATTTAACAAGTCTCTGTTTTACTTCCAGAATGTATGAACTGCACCAAATTTGCTGAACTACAGGAGAGATTAAATACTCTGGAGAATAAGGTGAAAAGACTTGTTTTATTTCAGAAATATTTTTTATATGTTCCCCAACCTATCCAGCCAATCCAGATAGAGTGTGCAGTAGTGTCCTTTGTTAAACATGTAGTGAATGTTCAGATGCACTTTTAATGTCAGTTCAATCATTCTAATACAGAACCAAGTTTCAATCAAAGCCACGTTTTTGATACAGCAAAGCTGAAGCCAGCAAAGGACATGTTCGGAAGAAAATGGACATTTGAGTGGGAAAAGGATAATTACTATTGATCAGCTGGCAGAAGGTGCAGTGGTGGGTGTGGCGGGACGGGGGGGCAGTGGGTATTGGGATAGGAAGGAAGTTGGTGGCCTTCCCAGAAACAGAAAGGGCAGTAAGAGAGGAAGGGGGAGCAGTTGAGGTTTCTGTTCAGAAGGCAGCAGTGATGGGTTATTCCTCCTTATAAGCAAAGCGCACAGGAAGCTGTGGAATCCAAGCCTGGGACGATGAATGGAGAGTGGGGAGGAATAATTGGTCAGAGAGGGTTTCTTTATTTGTTTATGGGAAGGGGGTGCTCTGGCTGGACCAGCATTTATTGCCCATTCCTAATGGCATTTAAGAGTCAATCACTGCTGTGGCTCTGGAGTCACATGTAGGCCAGACCAGGTAAGGACGGTAGATTTCCTTCCCTCAAGGACATTAGTGAACCAGATGGGTTTTTATGACAATTGACAATGGCTTAAAAAGCAGCAGGAAACCGGAAGTCGGCCGTGGGGAGACCTGGGTAATTTTGTTGTACCCAATAAATCTGAATGGTGAGGAAATCCATGACACTACACGTGTAGAGTCTCGCACCCTCCCCCCTCCTCTAACCTAAAAAAACAACCCGGAGTGAGGGCAGGTAAGTTCTTTCTTTCTTTTTCTTGTTGTATCAGCAAGTTATCTAGAGGGGATGTGTTGTAGGTAAAGATACCTCTCGGTCTCATCGTAGGTCAAAATACATTGGTTTATTTTCACAATTGTGGGAGACCGTCCGATGCCTAACACGGCCGCAGACGTCTCAGCAAATACAGGTTAAGAACATACATTTATACCCCTCCTTGCACGTCCACAGTTTCCTAGCCTCACAGCTTCCCAGGCTGTTGCTTGTGAACCTTGCTGCCTTGGCGTTTTCTTCATGGTTATCCCAGGACCGCGAGTGTTGTTGTTCTCTGTGAGCACAGGTGGGGTATCTTACTAACGTACAAGGTTGCAGTCTTCGCACAAACAAGTTAATTGGCATACAACAATTTATATACGTTCATAGGTATTTGTATAATGTATATCGGTACAGGTTATGATGAATATATATGAAGGTATCATTATACGTCACAGAAGGCCTACATGTAGGTTTCCACTGTTACACAGCAATACATAATTAAAGAATACAAAATGGCGGATTAGCCACATTCTTGAACAGAAAAACAGAGAACAGCTGTGCTCTTATCTGTTCTTGGATACATGAACATGAAAACACACTAACGTAAACATGAGTTCTACAGTGTTTCTTACACAATCCCTAAATATCACAGAATTCACTTTGACACTTTGAGTATTAGAATTCATTAACCCATTCCCGACTTCAAGATGGAAGAGAAGGCAGTGCAATGTTCCACCTGCAGAATGTTTGGGGTGAGGGACGCCGTCAGTGTCCCTGCTGATTACACCTGTGGGAAGTGGACCCATCTCCAGCTCCTCAAAAACCGCATTAGGGAACTGGAGCTGGAGCTGGATGAACTTCGGATCATTCGGGAGGCAGGGGAGTACATAGATAGAAGCTTCAGGGATGTAGTTACTCTGAGGAATGAAGATAGATAGGTGATGGTGAGAGGGGCTGGGAGGAAGCAGTCAGTGCGGGGATCCCCTGTGGTCGTTCCCCTCGGCAACAAGTATACCGCTTTGGATACAGTTGAGGGGGGCGACCTATCAGTGGTAAGCCACAGTGACCAGATCTCCAGCACTGAGTCTGTCCCTGTGGCTCAGAAGGGAAAGGGGGAGAGCGGGAGAGCCGTGGTTATTGGGGACTCATTAGTTAGAGGGATAGATAGGAGGTTCTGTGGCAGCGAAAGAGACTCACGGATGGTATATTGCCTCCTGGGTGCCAGGATCCGTGACGTCTCAGACCGTGTTTTCAGGATCCTTAAGGGGGAGGGGGAACAGCCACAGGTCGTGGTACACATTGGTACCAACGACATAGGTAAGAGAAGGGACGTGGATTTAAAACAGGAATTGAGGGAGCTAGGGTGGAAGCTTAGAACCAAGACAAACCATTTTGTCATCTCTGGTTTGTTGCCGGTGCCACATGATAGCGAGTTGAGGAACAGGGAGAGAGTGCGCAGATAAACATGTGGTTGCCGGGATGGTGTAGGAGAGAGGGTTTCAGTTACATGGATAATTGGAACACATTCTGGGGAAGGTGGGACCTGTACAAACAGGACGGGTTGCACCTGAACCAGAGGGGCACCAATATCCTTCGGGGGGGTTTAAACTAATTTGTCAGGGGGATGGGAAAACGAGCTGTCGTCCAGAAGTGGGTGTTGAGTGTAGTGAGGTACTGAGGAGGGTGTCAAGGTCGCAGGAGTGTACCGGCAGACAGGAAGGTGGGTTGAAGTGTGTCTACTTCAATGCAAGGAGTGTCCGCAATCAGGTAGGTGAACTTGGAGCGTGGATTGGTACTTGGGACTACGATGTTGTGGCCATCACGGAGACATGGTTAGAACAGGAACAGGAATGGTTGTTGGAAGTTCCGGGGTATAGATGTTTCAGTCAGAGTAGGGAAGGTGGTAAAAGAGGTGGAGGAGTAGCATTGTTAACCAAGGATAGTTTAACGGCTGCAGAAAGGCAGTTCGAGGGGGATCTGCCTACAGAGGTAATATGGGCTGAAGTTAGAAATAGGAAAGGAGCGGTCACGTTGTTCGGAGTTTTCTATAGGCCCCCAAATAGGAATAGGGATGTGGAGGAAGAAATTGCAAAGTAGATTATGGATAGGTGTGGGGGTCACAGGGTAGTTGTCATGGGAGACTTTAACTTTCCAAATATTGATTGGAACCTTTATAGGTCGAATAGTTCGGATGGGGCAGTTTTTGTGCAGTGTGTGCAGGAGGGTTTCCTGACACACTATGTGGATGGGCCGACAAGAGGTGGGGCCACATTGGATTTGGTACTGGGTAATGAACCGGGCCAAGTGTTAGATTTGGTTGTGGGAGAGCACTTTGAAGATAGTGACCACAATTCGGTGTCTTTCATGATTGCAATGGAGAGGGATAGGGCCATACGTCAGGGCATGGTTTATAATTGGGGGAGGGGTAATTATGATGCGATTAGGCAAGAATTAGGGAGCATAAGATGGGAACAGAAACTGTCAGGGAAAGGCACAAATGAAAAGTGGAGCTTGTTCAAGGAACAAATACTGCGTGTCCTTGATAGGTATGTCCCTGTCAGGCAGGGAGGAAATGGCCGAGTGAGGGAACCAGAGGTTGAATGTCTTGTCAAGAAGAAAAAGGAAGCGTCTGTAAGGATGAGAAAACAAGGTTCAGTTGGGTCGATTGGGGGTTACAAGTTATCAAGGAATGAGCTAAAAAAAGGGCTTAGGAGAGCTAGGAGGGGGCATGAGAAGTCCTTGGCGGGTCAGATCAAGGAAAACCCCAAGGCTTTTTACTCTTATGTGAGAAATAAAAGAATGACCAGGGTGAGGTTAGGGCCGGTCAAGGACAGTAGTGGGAACTTGTGCATGGAGTCAGAAGAGATAGGAGAGGCGATGAATGAATACTTTTCTTCAGTGTTCACCAAGGAGAGGGGCCATGTTTTTGAGGATGAGAATGTGATACAGACTGATAGGCTGGAGGAGGTAGATGTTCTGAGGGAAGACGTATTAGCAATTTTGAAAAACCTGAGGGTCGATGAGTCCCCTGGGCCAGATGGGATATATCCTAGGATTCTTTGGGAGGCAAGGGATGAGATTGCAGAGTCTTTGGCATTGATCTTTGGGTCCTCACTGTCCACGGGGATAGTGCCAGAGGACTGGAGAGTGGCGAATGTTGTTCCTCTGTTCAAGAAAGGAAATAGGAATGACCCTGATAATTATAGGCCAGTTAGTCTTACTTCGGTGGTCGGTAAGTTAATGGAAAAGGTCCTGCGAGATAGGATTTATGAACATTTAGAAAGATGCAGCTTAATCCGGGATAGTCAACACGGATTCGTGAAGGGTAAGTCTTGCCTCACAAATTTGACTGAATTCTTTGAGGAGGTAACTAAGTATGGTGATGAAGGTAGAGCAGTTGATGTCATATACATGGATTTTAGTAAGGCATTTGATAAGGTCCCCCTTGGTCGGCTCATGAAGAAAGTAAGGAGGTGTGGGATAGAGGGAAAGTTGGCCGATTGGATAAGTAACTGGCTATCTCATAGAAAGAAGTTTAACAACACCAGGTTAAAGTCCAACAGGTTTATTTGGTAGCAAAAGCCACACAAGCTTTCGGAGCTCCAAGCCCTTTCTTCAGGTGAGTGGGAATTCTGTTCACAAACAGAGCATATAAAGACACAAACTCAATTTACATGAATAATGGTTGGAATGCGAATACTTACAACTAATCAAGTCTTTAAGAAACAAAACAACGTGAGTGGAGAGAGCATCAAGACAGGCTAAAAAGATGTGTATTGTCTCCAGACAAGACAGCCAGTGAAACTCTGCAGGTCCACGCAACTGTGGGAGTTACAAATAGTGTGACATGAACCCAATATCCCGGTTGAGGCCGTCCTCGTGTGGCACAGGACAAGGACGGCCTAAACGGCCTCAACACGAGGACGGCCTCAACCGGGATATTGGGTTCATGTCACACTAGTTGTAACTCCCACAGTTGCGTGGACCTGCAGAGTTTCACTGGCTGTCTTGTCTGGAGACAATACACATCTTTTTAGCCTGTCTTGATGCTCTCTCCACTCACATTGTTTTGTTTCTTAAAGACTTGATTAGTTGTAAGTATTCGCATTCCAACCATTATTCATGTAAATTGAGTTTGTGTCTTTATAAACTCTGTTTGTGAACAGAATTCCCACTCACCTGAAGAAGGGGCTTGGAGCTCCGAAAGCTTGTGTGGCTTTTGCTACCAAATAAACCTGTTGGACTTTAACCTGGTGTTGTTAAACTTCTTACAGTGTTTACCCCAGTCCAACTCCGGCATCTCCACATCATATCTCATAGAAGACAGAGGGTGATGGTGGTGGATGGAAAATTTTCAGACTGGAGACCAGTTACCAGCGGTGCACTGCAGGGATCAGTGCGGGGTCCTCTGCTATTTGTGATTTTTATCAATGACTTGGAGGAGGGGGCTGAAGGATGGATCAGTAAATTTGCTGATGACACCAAGATTGGTGGAGTAGTGGATGAGGTGGAGGGCTGTTGTAGGCTGCAAAGAGACATTGATAGGATGCAGAGCTGGGCTGAAAAATGGCAGTTGGAGTTTAACCCTGATAAGTGCGAGGTGATTCATTTTGGTAGGACAAATTTGAATGTGGATTACAGGGTCAACGGTAGGGTTCTGAGAAATGTGGAGGAACAGAGAGATCTTGGGGTTCATATCCACAGATCTCTGAAGGTTGCCACTCAAGTGTTTAGAGCTGTGAAGAAGGCCTATAATGTGTTAGCGTTTATTAACAGGGGATTTGAGTTTAAGAACCGTGGGGTTATGCTGCAATGGTACAGGACCTTGGTGAGACCACATTTGGAATATTATGTGCAGTTCTGGTCACCTCACTATAAGAAGGATGTGGAAGCATTGGAGAGAGTGCAAAGGAGATTTACCAGGATGCCTGGTTTGGAGGGTAGGTCTTATGAGGAAAGGTTGAGGGAGCTAGGGCTTTTCTCTTTAGAGCGGAGGAGGTTGAGAGGCGACTTAACAGAGGTTTATAAGATGATGAAGGGGATAGATAGAGTGGACGTTCAGAGACTATTTCCTCGGGTGGATGGAGCTGTTACTGGGGGGCATAACTATAAGGTTCATGGAGGGAGATATAGGAGGGATGTCTGAGGTAGGTTCTTTACTCAGAGAGTGGTTGGGGTGTGGAATGGACTGCCTGCTGTGACAGTGGAGTCGGACACTTTAGGAACTTTCAAGCGGTTATTGGATAGGCACATGGAGCACACCAGAATGATAGGGAGTGGGATAGCTTGATCTTGTTTTCGGACAAAGCTCGGCACAACATCGAGGGCCGAAGGGCCTGTACTGTGCTGTACTGTGCTATGTTTGTTCTCTCTCTCTCTTTGGAATGTGAGAGGGAGCTGGAGCACCCAGAGGAAACCCACGCAGACACGGGGAGAAGGTACAAACTCTACATAGTTACCCAAGCCAGGAATCATAGAGTTATAGAGGTTTACAGCATGGAAACAGGCCTTTTGGCCCAACTTGTCCATGCCGCTCAGTTTTTACCACTGAGCTAGTCCCAATTACCCGCATTTGGCCTATATTCCTCGATACCCATCTTATCCATGTAACTGTTTAAATGCTTTTTAAAAGACAAAATTGTACCCGCCTCTACTACTGCCTCTGGCAGCTCGTTCCAGACATTCCCCACCCTCTGAGTGAAAAAATTGCCCTTCTGAACCCTATTCTATATCTCCCTCCTCACCTTAAACCTATGCCTTCTAGTTTTAGTCTCCCCTACCTTTGGGAAAAGATATTGGCTATCTAGCTGATCTGTGCCCCTCATTATTTTATAGACCTCTATAAGATCACCCCTAAGCCTCCTACGCTCCAGAGGAAAAAAATCCGTCTATCCAGCCTCTCCTTAAAACTCAAAGCACCAAGTTCCGGTAACATCCTAGTAAATCTTTTCTGCCCTCTTTCTGCCCTAGTTTAATAATATCATTTCTATAATAGGGTGCGTAGAACTGTACACAGTATTCCAAGTGTGGCCTTACCAATGTTTTGTACAACTTCAACAAGACGTCCCAACTCCTGTGTTCAATGTTCTGACCAATGAAACCAAGCATGCCGAATGCCTTCTTCACTACCCTGTCCACCTTTGACTCTACTTTCAAGGAGCTATGAACCTGTACTTCTAGATCTCTTCGTTCTATAACTTTCCCAATGCCCTATCATTAACTGAGCGAGTCCTGCCCTGATTTGATCTACCAAAATGCATCACCTTCCATGGGCCTGGAATGCGCTGCCAGGCAAGGTGGTGGAGGCGGACACACTGGGAACGTTTAAGACTTATCTAGATAGCCACATGAACGGAGTGGGAATGGAGGGATACAAAAGAATGGTCTAGTTTGGACCAGGGAGCGGCACGGGCTTGGAGGGCCGAAGGGCCTGTTCCTGTGCTGTATTGTTCTTTGTTCTTTGTTCTTATTTGTCTAAATTAAACTCCAGATACGATTCATCGGCCCACTGGCCCAATTGATCAAGATCCTGTTGCAATCCTAGATAACCTTCTTCACAGTCCTTGAATCGAACCCAAGTCCCTGGAGCTGTGAGACAGCAGTGCTAACCACTGTGCTGCCCTTTAATACTAACACTGTGTCTGTTTATATAGAGCAAGCTCCCACATCATTGAGGTTTATTTATTAGTGTCACAAGTAGGCACTGAATGAAGTTACTGTGAAAATCCCCAAGTCACCACACTCTGGCGCCTGTTCAGGTACACCGAGGGAGAATTTAGCATGGCCAATGCACCTAACCAGCAGGTCTTTCGGACTGTGGGAGGAAATTGGAGCACCCAGAGGAAACCCATGCAAACACAGGGAGAACGTGCAAACTCCACATAGACAGTCACCCAAGGGCAGAATTGAACCCAGCTCCCTGGCGCTGTGAGGCAGCAGTGCTAACTACTGTGCCACCGTGCTGCCCCATATCAACAAGCAGATTCTCGACTTAAATTCAACCAATGAGAAAAAAAGAGAAAGAGAAAGACTTGAAATGGTTTAGCCTTTCGACAACCTAGGGCATGAAGTACAATGAAGTTTAGTCACTGTTGTAATGTAGACAGCCAAAATGTGCACAGCAAGCTCCCACACACAATCTGACAATGACCAGTGAATCTGTTTTACTGATGTTTATTGAAAATCAATATTGGCCAGGACACTGACACTGATCAGCTAGACAGCCAGGACACTCCCCCTGCTCTTCTTTGAATACAATGGGATCTTCTATATCTACCCGCGAGAGCAGACAGGGTGTTAATGTTTCACACTGACAGTGTAGCAATCCCTCAGTACTGTACAGATGTGTCAGCATTGACTATAGACTCAAGTCACTGATGTGGGTAATGTGGGAGGTAAGGATGCTACCTGTGAACCAAGGCTGAGATTAATCTTTAAAAGATATCCAATATCGGGTGAATCTTGGGGAATATTGTTACGGAAAATAGTCTGTGATATTTTAGGTCGCTGAATGTTTCATGCTCGACTACAACAGCTGGTCCCAGCTCATTACAATAAAAGAACAATTGGTTCAAAGAATAAAAGAATAAAAGAACAATTGGTTCAAAGAATAAAAGAATAAAAGAACAATTGGTTCAAAGTCACCTTTGTTCCAACAGAAGGTTATTGTTGAGAAGGAATAAACCTTGAAGAAACTGGTAGTAGATGCCAAATACTAACTTCAGCAATGTTTTCATTCCAGATGTTTGAGCTGCATGTCACAGATGTTACTGGAGTGCCACATATGGGTAATGACACATCAGAAACTGATACGCAGCCAAAGCCACGAGAGAATGACATGTTCATAATGAGAGGACCACCAGGTCCCAGAGGTCAGTGCCACATCCACCACTCAACAATCTTCAATCTGATTGGTTACTTTGCTTGGAGGATTGGGATTGGAGGGGTGGAGGTGGGGAATAGGTTAAAGAAAGGAGCCAATATGGGCATGACGGGTTAAATATTTCCTGTGCAGTATGATTCTGTGGGAGTGAAGTGGATCTCGCAACACCCATTTTTAGCACAATGCAGTTAACACACCGTGAATAAAGTAAGCCAGTTCCAGGAACTGATTTAGTGTGAATAATCTGAGTGAAAGGGGAAGGGGAGTGGGAATTTAATATTCCTGGCTGGAAGGATTCAAATATGATGAAGACAAGAAAGGAGTGCGGCTGGTCACAGATGAAAGAAGCTCTGACGACATTACAGAGGGTTCATGAGGGTGAAGATCAAAGACAGGGGGGGAAATCTTACCAAAATTTAACAATGTGTTGGTTCTGGCGAGAAAAATGGAGAGAATCGCGCTGACAGCTCCATGATTTCTAACCAGATCTTGAGCCTCATTGACAGAAGTTTTTATGGTCAGAAGAATCACTCTGCAACAGCCTCCCTCTGATTCACCCGCCCCAGCTCCATTTGAACATGCCAATCAGTGGGGAGCTGCATATACACGGCTCCTCAGTCTTATTCTGCAGCGATTGCAGGGGAAGGCAGCCAGGAAGCACGCACTGCGATTCTCAGAGAGAGCCCTCACCAGACTACTGGATGGAGTGCAGCAGAAGCGGGATGCACTCTACCCCTCCTCCAGGGTAAGGCCTCCCACCAAGGTCACCACCCCCTGCCTGGGATGCAGCGGCAGCCCTGGTGAGTGCCAGCTCCCTGCAGAAGAGGACGGGGCAGCAATGCCACAAGAAGATGAAGGATCTTCGCTCAGCCAGGGTAAGTGAGCCTCATCAGTCTTTTCCTGGAACCCCCTCACACACCCCTCCTACCTTCATCTTCATCTCTCACCCAGCCACTTCGTCCTTTCCAGCACCTTTCTCCTCCCCCCACCCCCAATCACCATGTCCCCCCTCCCCACTCCCCCGGGGACTCGCTGTTATGCTCCTCACACTCCAGCTTGCACTCAAGCCCCATGCCGACCAGACCTTATCACCATCTTAAATGTCAACACTGCCGCCTACACTCTCCCTATCTGTGCCATTGCAGGACATTCAGTCACAACAAGCCTGAGCAAGCAAACCCAGCCGGAGTAATGCCCATGCTCAGAACCCTCACATCATTCGAGGAGAGATGCCTCGAGCTGGCCAGGGAGGAGGAAGAGTGTGCTTGCGCTGATAGTGAACTGGGGGCAGCAGACAAATGTGAGAATCCTCAAGACACGCTGTCATTCCTCAAGTCTCAAGTGAGTTAGCAATGTTCCCTCCGTATCCCCTGTCATGCACTGATGCCATCTCCCTGCTATTGCAGGCCAACCAGCCGAGCAGGTTGGACCATCCGGCTCCGAGGGAGACTTCTCCAACCTCACTGTTGAAGAAGTGTCACAAATGTCACCCACACCCAGCACCAGCGCAGATACTCACACCTCGGTGGGATCACTATGTAGACAGGCTTCTGGGTCACTCTCTGGTGAAGATCCACAGCAGACAGAGACGTCCCAGAGAACCGGCGCTCGGAGAGAGGCCAGGACTCTGCTGGGCCCCTGCCCAATGATGTGCCCCTGGGCCCGGTTGTCCCACAGCTGCTGGGGCTGCAAAGGCAGAGTGGCGAGCATCAGGAGAGGATGACAGCCTCCCTCCTTGGATTGCAAGGTCACCTGGAGGAGTCCCATCACCTTCTGTCCAAGGAGATGGTGCCGTTACTGCAGCGCACTGAGGCCAACACTGTGAGGGTGTAGACCTTGGCACAGGACGTGGCAGGAGATATCTGCAGCATGGTTCACCTCATGACCCCCATGTCTGAGGGCATGAACTCCACGGTGCAGGGCTTCGACTGCATGGTGCAAGCATTGGTGGGAATCCACAAGTGTCAGCACCAGAGGACGGTGGGCTTCTGGATCTCACTCCAGCTGCCCCTCCATCCCATGGAGGACCACCGGATCCATTGGGCACCTGAAGGGATGAGAATTGTCTTGTACAAAGTCCAGAGCCTTCCACCCAGGAGACCCTGGGGGTGTCCAGCCTATCTGAGACTCCTCCCACCCCCTCCCCCCCACCCCCCAACATCCCCACCCCCTGCCTTCCTGTGAGTGACACACCTCCAGTACTGAAATACCTGTGTTGTCCAAAAGCAGGCCGGGGGCCTCAAAGTCCAGTCCCCCAGAGGGCGCACGCCACAGTCACCTCAAGCCAAAGGTCCAGGCACCAGAACCACATCTTCAACAGCCCAATCGCCTGCTCCTCCAACACGCACTTTGTAGTGTGAGCCTCTTTGTATCGAGTCTCCGCTGGTGTATGTGGCCTCTGCACTGGTGTGATCAGCCACCTCCTGAGTGAGTACCCCTTGTCCCTGAGGAGCCATCCCTCCAGACCCCGCTCTCCCTCAAAGACAGCTGGGATTTGTGAGTGGCCCAAGATGTAACTGTCATGGGCACTCCCTGAGAAACAGGCACACACCTGCGTCTGTGACTTCCACCCGAGTGCTTCCAATTACCTGTGTGAATTTCTGCTCTCCCTCACACCACTCCCTCTGACACTACAGCAACATCCCCATATAGCTTCCTCTGTCCTCCAGCAGGATGAGCGTCTATTACCTCATGAAATCTGATGTTCCATCCCCCCATATAACACGCGGCCTTGCATAGCGCTAAAGTGCATCAGCGAGAGTGCATGACAACAGGGTCAGCACCCTATCTGGGCACGTCAAAAATTATAGAAATCATATGGTGCCAATCATATATTGAACAGGGGGAGTGGTGCCAGTTATCACCAGTCTATCTTGCCAGGGGGTTCTCCACAATGCCAGCTGTGTGCTGCTAAGGCTTGAATTGAAAGACACATCTACATTACTGGGGCTTGGTGTTCCAAGGGGTTAATCCTTGTCTGTGTAGCTAGATTTAGCTCGGGATATTCAACTGGCATGCTGAATTCCTCCAAAATTCGTCAGTTAGTCACGCTTGCAATGACATTCATCTTGCCGAGACATAGCAGAATGCTGAGAGGTCTGTAATTGTCTTTTGAAGCAATTCCCTAGAGGGCAGCCTCATCCTTTAGGCTCTTCAATGCTGCGCAGTTAAGCAGCCTTGCATGAGAGCAATCTATGCACTCTCATTTGATTTTGATTTTGATTTATTATTGTCACATGTATTAGTATACAGTGAAAAGTATTGTTTCTTGTGCACTATACAGACAAAGCATACTGTACATAGAGAAGGAAACGAGAGAGTGCAGAATGTAGTGTTACAGTCATAGCTAGGGTGTAGAGAAAGGTCAACTTAATGCAAGGTAGGTCCATTCAAAAGTCTGATGGCGGCAGGGAAGAAGCTGTTCTTGAGTCAGTTGGTACATGACCTCAGACTTTTGTATCTTTTTCCCAAAGGAAGAAAGTGGAAGAGAGAATGTCCGGGGTGCACGAGGTCCTTAATTATGCTGGCTGCTTTTCCAAGGCAGCAGGAAGTATAGACAGAGTCAATGGATGGGAGGCTGGTTTGCGTGATGGATTGGGCTTCATTCACCACCTTTTGTAGTTTCTTGCGGTCTTGGGCAGAGCAGAAGCTGTGATACAACTAGAAAGAATGCTTTCTATGGTGCATGTATAAAAGTTGGTGAGAGTCGTAGCTGACATGCCAAATTTCCTTCGTCTTCTGAGAAAGTAGAGGTGTTGGTGGGCTTTCCTAACTATCGCGTTGGCATGGGGGGACCAGGACAGGTTGTTGGTGATCTGGACACCTAAAAACTTGAAGCTTTTGACCCTTTCTACTTCGTCCCCATTGACGTAGACAGGGGCATGTTCTCCTCTATGCCTCTTGAAGTCGATGACGATCTCCTTTGTTTTGTTGACATTGAGGGAGAGATTATTGTCGTCGCACCAGTTCACCAGATTCTCTATCTCACTGCTGTACCTGACAGTCAAAGTATGCAGAGAAGTGGATTTGAACTTCCTGTCCAGTAATCCCCTCTGGCCTCACACCATTGACAGAGTGAGGTTTGTAGGTGTCACTGCATTCACCCTCTCCCAAGTGAGAGGGTCTTAATGCCTCATGAGGCAGTGCAGCTCCATATCACTGATACCTCCACACTGCCCTTGCAGCCTGGTCTCTCCCAAAGCAGGATCCCAGGGCCTCATAGTCACCCCCAGTACTCGACACAATAACCTGAGAAAATTAATTGACATTTGCAAATATACAGGCTAATGAATAAAATGTAGTGTGGATTTGACTAACTTGATTGTGTTCTTTGATGAAGTAATGGGCAAAGATAGTGGGCAAATATAGTGGGCTTAATTAACATTATGTATTTGGACTTTCAAATGGTGCTTGATAAAGTATGACACAGAATATTAATTTTGCAAACCCTATGTTACTTAAGCAATTGGGGCTCGTACTGGGGAAGGTGTGACCTCTATGAGAAGGATGGTCTACACCTTAATCAGAAGGGGACCAATATCCTGGGGGGTAAATTTGCTAAGGCCATGCAGGGAGGTTTAAACTGATTCGGGGGGGGGGAGGGATCCTGAGTAGTGGGGCTGAAAGTGAGGGATGCATGGATGGGGACTGGTGGAGGTGGGGTGGAGCAGGGTTTGAAATGTGTATACTTCAATGCCAGGAGTATTCGCAATAAAGTGGGTGAACTTGCAGCGTGGATCAGTACCTGGGACTTCGATGTTGTGGCTATTTCAGAGACATGGATAGAGCAGGGGCAGGAATGGATGCTGCAGGTCCCGGGGTTCAAATGTTTTAGTCGAAGTAGGGAAGGAGGTAGAAGAGGGGGAGGGGTAGCATTATTGGTCAGAGATTGTATCACAGTGTCAGAGAGGAGGTTTGATGAGGACTTATCTGTTGAGGTAGTATGGGCGGAGATTAGAAATAGGAGAGGAGAGGTCACCCTGTTGGGAGTCTTTTATAGACCTCCTAAAAGTTCTAGAGAGGTTGAGGAAAGGATTGCGGAGTCAATCCTGCTTAGGAGTGAAAGTAATAGGGCAATTGTTATGGGGGATTTTAACTTGACTAATATTGACTGGAATTGTTATAGCTCTAGCTCGTTAGAGGGGTCAGTTTTTGTTCAAAGCGTGCAGGAAGGTTTTTTGACTCAGTATGTAGACAGGCCAACTAGAGGTGAGGCTATATTGGATCTGGTGCTGGGAAATGAGCCAGACCAGGTGCTAGACTTGGAAGTTGGTGTGCATTTTGGTGATAGTGACCACAATTCGGTTACGTTCACCTTAGTGATGGAAAGGGATAGGCATGAACCTCGGGCCAATGGTTTTAGCTGGGGGAAGGGTAATTATGAGGCTATTAGGAGAGAATTAGGAAACATAGGTTGGACTAGGAGATTACAGGGACTGGGAACGTCCGACATGTGGAGTTTTTTCAAGGAGCAGCTACTGCGAGTCTGTGATAGGTATGTCCCTGTCAGGCAAGGAGGAATTGGTAGGGCTAGGGAACCGTGGTGCACCAAAAAAGTTTCTTTGTTGGTTAAAAAGAAAAAGGAGGCTTATGTTCGGATGAGACGTGAGCACTCGGGTAGTGCACTAGAAAGCTTTAGATTGGCTAAGAGGGAGTTGAAGAGCGAGCTTAGAAGGGCTAAAAGGGGACATGAGAAGACTTTGGCGGATAGGGTTAAAGAGAATCCTAAGGCGTTCTATAGGTATGTCAAGAACAGAAGGTTGGTTAGGGCAAGTTTAGGGCCAGTTATAGATGGCAGAGGGAAGTTATGTGTGGAACCGGAGGAGATTGGTGAAGCATTGAACCAATATTTCTCTTCGGTGTTCACGCAAGGGGACATGAATATAGCTGAGGAGGACACTGGGTTGCAAGGGAGTAGAATAGACAGTATTACAGTTGATAAGGAGGATGTGCAGGATATTCTGGAGGGTCTGAAAATAGATAAATCCCCTGGTCCGGATGGGATTTATCCAAGGATTCTCTGGGAGGCAAGAGAAGTGATTGCAGAGCCTCTGGCTCTGATCTTCAGGTCGTCGTTGGCCTCTGGTATAGTACCAGAAGATTGGAGGTTAGCGAATGTTGTCCCATTGTTTAAGAAGGGGAACAGAGACTTCCCCGGGAATTATAGACCGGTGAGTCTCACTTCTGTTGTCGGCAAGATGTTGGAAAAAATTATAAGGGATAGGATTTATAGTTATTTGGAGAGTAATGAATTGATAGGTGATAGTCAGCATGGTTTTGTGGCAGGTAGGTCGTGCCTTACTAACCTTATTGAGCTTTTTGAGAAAGTGACCAAGGAGGTGGATGGGGGCAAGGCAGTGGACGTGGTATATATGGATTTTAGTAAGGCGTTTGATAAGGTTCACCATGGTAGGCTTCTGCAGAAAATGCAGATGTATGGGATTGGGGGTGATCTAGGAAATTGGATCAGGAATTGGCTAGCGGATAGGAAACAGAGGGTGGTGGTTGATAGTAAATATTCATCATGGAGTGCGGTTACAAGTGGTGTACCTCAGGGATCTGTTTTGGGGCCACTGCTGTTTGTAATATTTATTAATGATCTGGATGAGGGTATAGTTGGGTGGATTAGCAAATTTGCTGATGACACCAAAGTCGGTGGTGTGGTAGACAGTGAGGAAGGGTGTCGTAGTTTGCAGGAAGACTTAGACAGGTTGCAAAGTTGGGCCGAGAGGTGGCGGATGGAGTTTAATGCGGAGAAGTGTGAGGTAATTCACTTTGGTAGGAATAACAGATGTGTTGAGTATAGGGCTAACGGGAGGACTTTGAATAGTGTGGAGGAGCAGAGGGATCTAGGTGTATGTGTGCATAGATCCCTGAAAGTTGGGAATCAAGTAGATAAGGTTGTTAAGAAGGCATATGGTGTCTTGGCGTTTATTGGTAGGGGGATTGAATTTAGGAGTCGTAGCGTTATGTTGCAACTGTACACAACTCTGGTGCGGCCGCACTTGGAGTACTGTGTGCAGTTCTGGTCCCCACATTACAGGAAGGATGTGGAGGCTTTGGAGAGGGTGCAGAGGAGGTTTACCAGGATGTTGCCTGGTATGGAGGGGAGATCCTATGAGGAGAGGCTGAGGGATTTGGGATTGTTTTCGCTGGAAAGGCGGCGGCTAAGAGGGGATCTTATTGAAACATATAAGATGATTAGAGGTTTAGATAGGGTGGATAGTGATAGCCTTTTTCCTCTGATGGAGAAATCCAGCACGAGGGGGCATGGCTTTAAATTGAGGGGGGGTAGTTATAGAACCGATGTCAGGGGTAGGTTCTTTACCCAGAGGGTGGTGAGGGATTGGAATGCCCTGCCAGCATCAGTAGTAAATGCGCCTAGTTTGGGGGCGTTTAAGAGATCCGTAGATAGGTTCATGGACGAAAAGAAATTGGTTTAGGTTGGAGGGTCACAGTTTTTTTTTTAACTGGTCGGTGCAACATCGTGGGCCGAAGGGCCTGTTCTACGCTGTAATGTTCTATGTTCTATGTTCTATGAGCAGTTTGGATACCAATCTGGCTAAAGGACAGAAATCAGAACCTTTCTCAGAGGTGTTCTGGAAAAAATTAACAGTGATTCTCCCCAGGGATCAGTCAGCTAAAATGGGAGTCACATGGTAGATTAAATTTAGTGCTGTGAAATATTTTTGTCGGAGTCAATTTCAACTGAATGGTGCAATTTTAATGGGGGAATAGGAACACAGAACAAAGGAGATGATCATGCTCATTGGAGATCAATCCTCTCAGTTCCAGGACATCACTGCAGGAGTTCCTCAGGGTAACATCCTAGGTCCAACCATCTTCATCAGTGACTGCACAATGTTCAGCACTATTCGTGACTCCTCAGGTACTGAAGCAGTCCATGTCCAAATGCAGCAAGACCTACAGGCTTGGGCTGACTAACGTTCATGCCACACAAAGGCCAGACATTGACCACTATATTAAACATTTACTCCCTCCACCACCGACGCACAGTAGCAGCCGTGTGCACCATCTACAAGATGCACTGCAGCAACTCACAAAAGTTCCTTAGGCAGCACCTTTCAAACTCACAACCTCTACCATCTAGAAGGACAAGAGCAGCAGATACCTGTAAACACCACCACCTGGAGGTTCCCCTCCAAGTCACTCACCATCCTGACTTGGAAATATATCGCCATTCCTTCACTGTCACTGAGTCAAAATCCTGGAACTCCCTCCCTGTCAGCACTGTGGGTGTACCTACACCAGCAGTCCCAGACACCTTACTTTTTTTTATCACTGACATCATATCTTTCACACAACACAAAAAGTTCCAGGAAACACGTTCTAATTTCATTTTATAAATTAACTCTTTACGTAATGCATTATGAAGCATGAGTAAGTCATGATATGCAGCGGTTTGCTGACATATAAAGGCAATAAACAGTGTGAGTAGAGCCGTCCCACACACAGTCATCATGGAAAGCTGCACAAACCTGCAATCACCAGGCAAGACTGTTCTCTTCCTGTTGGGGAACACTTCAGCGGTCACGGGCATTCGGCCTTGGATCTTCAGGTAAGCGTTCTCCAAGGCGGCCTTCACGACACACGACAACGCAGAGTCGCTGAGCAGAGACCGATAGCCAGGTTCCGCACACATGAGGACGGCCTCAACCGGGATCTTGGGTTCATGTCACACTATCTGTAACCCCCACAACTTGCCCGGACTTGCAAAATCTCACTGGCTGTCCTGTCTGGAGACAATACACATCTCTTTAACCTGTGCTAAATGCTCTCTCCACTCACATTGTCTGTACCTTTAAGACTTGATTAGCTGTAAAGACTCGCATTCCAATCATTATTCATTATTCTGTAACTTGAGTTTGTGTCTTTATATGCCCTGTTTGCTGTTTGTTAGCAGATCTCCCACTCACCTGACGAAGGAGCAGCGCTCCGAAAGCTAGTGGCGTTTGCTACCAAATAAACCTGTTGGACTTTAACCTGGTGTTGTTAGACTCCTTACCAAATCTGCAAGGAACAGGCATGAGTTTATCACAAGCCCTAATCCTCAGCCTGACTTTGGGGCTGATCCCCTGCTGCATGTATTTAAAACTATTTTTCAGTAGTATGGTTTCAATTTGGGTTGTGCAGGGAGAGAGTGGCTGCTGGTGGTTATGTTATTGAATCCACACCACTCACTCCTGAGAATACTCCTAGGCCCAATGCGATAGCAGAGAATTTTGAGCTGACAAGACAGCCACTATTCTTTCAGTGAGACATCCTATTTGCAGAAACGAACAGAACCAATATTATCAATTAGCACAATCGGATCAGTCAAATGTTCCCAATCAGTCTGTATCTGTCTCATTTAACTCTCCCATATCTTTTTAAGCAGGACCACCTGGGCAAAGAGGAGACATTGGAAATCCTGGACTGCCTGGTGAGCATTCTGGCTTTATTTCCGTTATGATGTGGAGATGCTGGCGTTGGACTGGGGTAAACACAGTAAGAAGTTTAACAACACCAGGTTAAAGTCATTAAAGAATTCCCACTCACCTGAAGAAGGAGCTTAAGGCTCCGAAAGCTTGTGGCTTTTGCTACCAAATAAACCTGTTGGACTTTAACCTGGTGTTGTTAAACTTCTTACTTTATTTCCGTTACTCAGGATTTGCAGAATATTATCTTTGATTTGTTTACCCTGCAGTTAGGCTCTTTCAGAGATGCTCCTATTACAAGACTGGCAGGACAATAGGAATGCCCTGTTTCTGCCTAAAGTATAACAGAAAAAGCTGGACATACTCAGCAGATTTGGCAGCAGTTAGAATAATTACCTGGGGTGCCGGGGGGGGGGGGGGGGGTACATTGGGGAAACTATGCAGACGCTGCGACAACGGATGAATGAACACCGCTCGACAATCACCAGGCAAGACTGTTCTCTTCCTGTTGGGGAGCACTTCAGCGGTCACGGGCATTCGGCCTCTGATATTCGGGTAAGCATTCTCCAAGGCGGCCTTCGCGACACACAACAGCGCAGAGTCGCTGAGCAGAAACTGATAGCCAAGTTCCGCACACACGCGGACGGCCTCAACCGGGATATTGGGTTCATGTCACACTATTTGTAACGCCCACAGTTGCGTGGACCTGCAGAGTTTCACTGGCTGTCTTGTCTGGAGACAATACACATCTTTTTAGCCTGTCTTGATGCTCTCTCCACTCCCATTGTTTTGTTTCTTAAAGACTTGATTAGTTGTAAGTATTCGCATTCCAACCATTATTCATGTAAATTGAGTCTGTGTCTTTATAAACTCTGTTTGTGAACGGAATTCCCACTCACCTGAAGAAGGGGCTTAGGGCTTCAAAAGCTTGTGTGGCTTTTGCTACCAAATAAACCTGTTGGACTTTAACCTGGTGTTGTTAAACTTCTTACTCAGTAAAATAGTGCAGATGATTAATATATTTTTATCGTTCACATCTCAACCGTGACAAAAGTTGGAGCTTATGGAATAAAAGGGACAGCAGCAATATGGTACAACATTGGCTGAGCAACAGAAAACAGAGTAGTGATAGGCTGGAGTAAGGTTTTTAGTGGAGTTCCCAGCGTTCACTGTTGGGAACCTTGCTTTCCCTGATATATATTTATATATATTTATATATATTTATATATATTTATATATATTTATTACTACAGGGCACAATTTCAATGTTTCCGGCTTGTGAACTGTGAGGAGGATAATGTGCAACTTCAGAAGGAAATAGACAAGTTGGTGGAATGGACGTACAGGTGGCAAATGGTGTCCAATGCAGAGCAATATGAAATGATTCATTTTGGTAGGAAGAATATGGAGAAACAATATAAAATAAAGTTTACAATTCTAAAGGGGGTGCAGGATCAGGAGCAGAGGCACCTGGGTGTACATGTACCTAGGTCATTATAGGTGGCAGGACAGGTGGAGAGTGTGGTTCATGAAGCATACAGTATCCTGGGCTTTATTAATAGGGGCATAGAGTACAAAAGCAAGGGAAATGATATTAAACTGTATTAGACTAGTTCAGCATCAACTGGAATATCGTGTCGGAAAGATGTGAAGGCATTGGAGAGTGTAGAAAAGATTCACGAGAATGGTTCCAGGGATAGGAACTTCAGTTATGAGGATAGATTGGAGAGGTTGAGGCTGTTCTCCATGGAGAGAGGAAGGCTAAGAGGAGATTTGATAGAGATGTTCAACATCATGAGGGGGCTGGACAGAGTAGATAGAGAGAAACTATTCCTGCTGGTAAAAGGATCAAGAACAAGAGGGCACAGATTGAAAATAATTTGCAATAGAAGGAAAAATATGAAGAAATCTTTTTCATGCAGCAAGTGGTTAGTGCTGAGAATGCACTGCCTGAGAGTACGATGGAAGCAGATTCAGTCAAGGCATTGAAGAGGAAATTAGACTGTTTCTAAAAAGGAGGAAGGCAAATGGCAGGAAGTGAATTATTCATTTAGAGATTCAGTACAGTCAGAGTTAGCACTTCAGGCCAATGAACCTTCAGTTCAACTGGGGATAGTTTGAGACGTAACAAGATGCAGGGAAAGAGGGAGAGGAGGAAGCAAAACATAAGAAATGCTAATCGGAGAAGGCCATTTGGCCCCTCAAGCCTGCTCCACCATTCAGTAAGATCATGGCTGATCATCTCCATCAAATTGTCGTAATGTGTAACGAGACAGGTAGAATTAAGGATCTTCTTGTGAAGGGGGGTCAGTTTAGGACAGAGTTGAGGAGGAACTTCTTCTCTCAGAGGGTGGTGAATCTCTGGAATTCTCTGCCCACTGAAGTGGTGGAGGCTACCTCGTTGAATATGTTTAAGTCACGGATAGATGGATTTCTGATCGGTAAGGGAATTAAGGTTATGGGGAGCAGGCGGGTAAGTGGAACTGATTCACTTCAGATCAGCCATGATCTTATTGAATGGCGGGGCAGGCTCGAGGGGCTAGATGGCCTACTCCTGCTCCTATTTCTTATGTTCTTATGTTCTTAAATCCACTTTGCCACACCATTCCATATCCCTCTCACTCCTTTAGTGTCCAAAAATCCATCTCTCCCAGTCTTAAATATGTTATCGACCGAACTTCCACAGCTCTCCATCGGGTATTCCAATGACTCACAGCCCAAAGTGGATACATTTTTCTTCATTTAAGTTCTATTAGACAGCTTGCTATCGTGAGATTATCCCTTCTCGTTTTGGACTCTCTTACCAGGGGTAACAGACCCCTGATGTCTATCCTGTTCTGGGACCCTTGCTGTTTGTCATTTTCATAAATGACCTGGATCAGGAAGTGGAGGGATGGGTTGGTAAGTTTGCTGACGACACCAAGGTAGGTGGTGTTGTGGATAGTTTGGAGGGATGTCAGAAGTTGCAGCGAGACATAGATAGAATGCAAGACTGGGCGGAGAAGTGGCAGATGGACTTCAACCCAGATAAGTGTGTAGTGATCCATTTTGGCAGATCCAATGGGATGAAGCAGCAGTATAATATGAAGGGTACCATTCTTAGCAGTGTAGAGGATCAGAAGGACCTTGGGGTCCGGGTCCATAGGACTCTTAAATCGGCCTCGCAGGTGGAGGATGCGGTCAAGAAGGCGTACGGCGTACTAGCCTTCATTAATCGAGGGATTGAGTTTAGGAGTCGGGAGATAATGCTGCAGCTTTATAGGACCCTGGTTAGACCCCACTTGGAGTACTGCGCGCAGTTCTGGTCACCTCATTCCAGGAAAGATGTTGAAGCCATTGAAAGGGTGCAGAGGAGATTTACAAGGATGTTGCCTGGATTGGGGGGCATGCCTTATGAGGATAGGTTGAGGGAGCTTGGTCTCTTCTCCCTGGAGAGACGAAGGATGAGAGGTGACCTGATAGAGGTTTACAAGATGTTGAGAGGTCTGGATAGGGTAGACTCTCAGAGGCTATTTCCAAGGGCTGAAATGGTTGCTACGAGAGGACACAGGTTTAAGGTGCTGGGGGGGTAGGTACAGAGGAGATGTCAGGGGTAAGTTTTTCACTCAGAGGGTGGTGGGTGAGTGGAATCGGCTGACGTCAGTGGTGGTGGAGGCAAACTCGTTGGGGTCTTTTAAGAGACTTCTGGATGAGTACATGGGATTTAATGGGATTGAGGGCTATAGATAGGCCTAGAGGTAGGGATATGATCAGCGCAACTTGTGGGCCGAAGGGCCTGTTTGTGCTGTGGCTTTCTATGTCTATGTTCTATCCTGTCATTCTACAAAATCACAGAATCCTTACAGTGCCAAAGGAGTCCATTCAGCCCATTGATTCTGTACTGATCCTCTGAAAGAGCATGATACTTAAGTCCCACTCCCCTATCTCCGTAAACTTGCACATTTTTTCTTTTCAGATTGCAGTCCAATTCCCTTTTGAATAGCTCAATTGAACCTGCCTCCACCACCCTCAAGAAATTCATTCCAATCTCCAACCACCCTCTGAGTTAAAAATATTTTCCTCACCTCACTTTTCCAAAACCCTCTCCCAACCTTGAATGTTTCCATGATATCACTTTTCAGTTTCTAAAACTCTGAACAGTATAAACCCAATTCACTCATCCTCCCTCACAGGACAGCCTCACATCCCACAAATCAATCTACTGAACGTTGACCATATATTTTGTAATTTTATTCCTTCATGGATCTGGCGGGGCCAGATTTGTTGTCCATCGAAATTATCTCTCGGAAGGTGGTGGTGAGCTGCCTTCTTGAACCATTGCTGCATATGTGGTGTGCACATTCACAGTGCCAATTTATCTTTCCTCAAGTATGAAGACCAAAACTGTACACCAATACTCAACTGTGATCCCACCAGAGCCCTATGTATCTGCAGCACTTACTCTTATACCCCAACCCTTTTGCAATATAGGCTAACATACCATTTACTTCCCAAATTTCTCACTGCACCTGCATGGATCTGTGTACAAAAACTCATATCCCTTTGAACACCCTCATTTAATTATTTCTCATCATTTAAAACATCTATTTTTCTATTCTTATAACCAAGTGTGAGGTTCTTACAAACCTCCCACTTGTCCACATTATACTCCACCTGCCAACCTATTTACCCACACCCCACTCATTAAGTGTTAACTGTTTATATTCCTCTGCAGCCTCTATCCTCCTTTTCCATCTAGCTTTGTGTTATCATCAATATTAGATCCATTATGCTCAGTTCCAGTTGAGTTCGCAGCACCGACCGTTTCAGCGTTCCACAGCCTTTGACCTCAAAAATGATCTGTTTATTCCTGCTCTCTATTTTAAGGCTTTAATCAATCCTGTCTTCCTGTAAATACATTACCATCAACGTAAGAGCCTTTATGTTTTTCTGTGGTACCTTATGTACACTTTTTAATGTCTAAGTATGCCACATCCATTGGTTCCCCTTTATCTATCCTGCTAGTTACCTCCTCAAAAATGCAAATAGATTTTTAGTGGTGAGATGGTGGTGTATGGTACCCAGTGTGGAGAGGGGAAGGAGGAGGACCTCCTCTTGAACCTGCTCCTGGACCTAGCCAAACTTACCTTCAACAGGTCCAGGCAGTGGGCGACCGAGGGGGTAGTCCGACCTGACTGTCTGCCCCTCTGCCATGGCTACATTCACGACCAGGTGTCCCTGGAGAGGGAGCATGCAGAGTCCACAGGCGCCATCGAGGCCTTCCCTACCCAGTGGGCACCATGGGGACTGGGGTGCCTTACCGACCCTCTAAATCATGGTTTGGTTTAACATTTTTAGTTACATTTGTGGTGTGTTTTTTGTTTCGAGCATTATCCCTTTAAGGGGCTGCGCCTTTAATTTGTCCCTCAGTTTGTTTGATTTAATTTAGTTGGGTTATTTGACTTGCACCAAGATAGGGCAATATCACCAGCCTAGTAATCCCACAGAACAGGTTTCTGTTTAGTGGACACGAGTCAAATCCTACCACAGCAGCTGGTGAAATTTAAGTTTGATTCATTAATTAATAAAATCTGGAATTAAAGGCTTGTCTCAATAATGGTGACCATGAAACTATCATCAATTGTCATAAAAACCAATTGGTTCACCAATGTCCTTTAGGGAAGGAAATCTGCCATCTTTACCAGGTCTGGCCTACTCGTGACTCCAGATCCACAGCAATGTGGTTGATTCACAACTGCCTCTGAAATGGCCGAGTGAGGCACTCAGTTCAAGGGCAACTAGGGATGGCAATAATTGCTGGCGCAGCCAACGACACCCACATCCCATGAAAGAATAAACACATTTCTCTTTTGTGAATCCATGTTGACTCTGCAGAATCAGGTTATGATTTTGTTACCATTAACGATCAATTCCAGCACTTTTATTGAAAGGAAGTTGAAGAGAGGAGATTGAAGTGTGAGAAGACATCCAGCTTGTCAGTGAGGAGTTCATTAGAGGATGAAGGTTGTTCAATTCCACAGTTTAATTGTTTTTAACTCACATCAGTGAAACAGTAATTGGAGTTGTTCCATTTCAGGTTTACAGGGACTAGCTGGCCTTCCTGGTCCAATTGGACCCCCCGGAAAGATGGGAGAAGTAGGTGAGGCAGGGACACCTGGGCGGACAGGTAAGTCACTTTGTAAACACAAAATAACATTCGCACAGCTGGATTGAATATTCCACAGTGGACTGTGTAAACTATAGAAACATAGAAGATAGGAGCAGGAGGAGGCCATTTGGCCCTTCGAGCCTACTCTGCCATTCATCACGATCATGGCTGATCATCCAACTCAATAGCCTAATCCTGCTTTCTCCCCATAACCTTTGATCCCGTTCACCCCAAGTGCTATATCCAGCCGCCTCTTGAATACATTCAATATTTTGGCATCAACGACTTCCTGTGGTAGCGAATTCCACAGGCTCACCACTCTTTGGGTGAAGAAATGTCTCCTCATCTCCGTCCTAAATGATCTACCCTATATCCTCAGACTGTGACCCCTGGTTCTGGACACGCCCACCATCGGGAACATCCTTCCTGCATCTACCCTGTCTAGTCCTGTTAGAATTTTATAAGTCTCTCTGAGAACCTCCCTCATTCATCTATGAAACTATGAAAATACTGAAGAAGAATAACTTACTTCAATTCAAATAAAGATACTGTACTGTCTTGTAGCTGAGTTTCCCCATGCGCTCTGGAGTTTTAACCGTACAGCTTTTTCGCGACCCTGGTGAAAATGCAGGACAGAGCAACGCTCCAATCCTGGGGATAGTCCAAAGATAGGGTGGGGGCAGGGGTCCAATCCCAATCTCAGCATTGTGGGTGGGGCTCTGATCCCAGGAATGGGGGGTTCCAATTGCTAATCCCGTGGCCTCTGACCTTGTGTTCCAAGAGCAACGTTTTATCAAGGTGGGGATCAGCTTCCGGGTAGGAGGGTCTGATTTTATGGGACTTTGTTTATGGATATCTAATGGAGGGGAGCTTGAGGGAGCTCCTCCTGACCCACAAGCCGTGCTGCACAGATATTTAACTTCTTCCTGAGCTCTCCTTGCCTTCCTCAGCCACCAGGATTTCCAAGGCCAGGGAAATGCAGCCACCTCCTGTAAAACTGCAAGGCAGGGTAACTCAAAGACAGACATCCTCATCAACATTTAAATCACCAACTTGCCTCCTGAGAGTGAGAGCACTGCCCACTTCTGGTTCCACCTCCCACAGTGAAAGATCTGTTGGGATCCGTAGTATCTCGACCAATGTGGCAAGTTACAAATTAAAGGATTATATACATGAAGAGTTTAACAGCACAACTATCCAAATCTTCTACTAACAATGCCCTGACACTAACTGCAGACTCCAGCCCTGGCAATATGTGCCTTCACTCCCAATAGGTCCAGGTTCACATGCTCGCACTCTATTGGTTCCAGTCTGGTCACATGGCCGATGAAGGATCACCCATTAAAGAGGCCACGTTACCACTGGACCAGAACTCATACTTTAAAAATTTCTATCATGCCCACTCCACCTCAATCCAGCTAAAACTCCTTCCATTGTAACATGAACAAGCTGATCAGCCAGCAACTTGTTACGCATTCAATCAAAACATAACTATTCTGAACCTCATCTCCTATTGCTCCATATTCCTTGATGAACTTAACCAACAGGAATCTGATGATCTCCACCTTAAAACTTAAATTTGGCCCACAACTTCCCACCTTTGAGATGAATATGGTGCCATTCTCTGAGTTGGTACTTGTGCAGGTGGGATCAATATGGAACACCGAGCTCCTCCTCCTGAAATGGCAGGGGAGGAGGATCTAGATTTTCAGCACCTGAAATGAAAGAGGGAAAAGGTGGTTTGAAGGGAGACCCTCTCCACTCTCTCTGATTTTGTAGAGTCAAAGTCATTATGGTATGAAGACCATTCAACCCATTGAGCAATGCCAGCTCTCTGTTGAACAATCCTCATAGAATCCTGACAGTGCAAGGATATAGGGACAGTCAAAACACATGCTATTTTGAGAAGGGGCCAAGGTATGGCAGCATATTGTACTCTGGAGGTTTGCGCATTGCCAGGCATAGGCACAATGCAATTAAATTGCATCTCCACTATGAAGATCGCCCCATAATGGTTGTTAGTAAATGGCTACCCATTAAAAATTGAAGTGGGTACAGGGGCTGCGGGACTCCTTAATGGTAGTCAACTTATAATCGCCTTCAGGCTGATATTCAGCTCCTGAACTTAGAAAACACAAAAGCCAGGCTGGCCACCTACATGAGAGAACAATTGCAGATAAAGGGCACCATGGTGACCCCAATGACTTACAGACAGCCGTCAAATGAGCTTCCACTCATCATTGTAGAGTCAAGGATCTCGCCCTTATGGGGAGAGATTGGCTCCAATGCATCAGACTGAAATGGCTGGAGAGCTTCAAGCTGGGCTTTACGAAATCTTCGATAAGTACCCTGAAGTCTTCCGGGAAGGGCTTGGAAAAATAGGAGGTGCCAAAACTAAGGTCGACCCTGATGCTACACCTAAGTATTTCTGAGCGAGACCGGTTCCATACTCCCTATTGGAAAAAATAGAGTCAGAGCTTGAACGCCTGGAAAAGCTGGGCATCAGAAGATCTGTACAATGCACATTGTGGGCCGTACTGGTTTTTCCTTCCTGAAGCCGGACTTTGTGGAAACTATAAGCTTACTGTCAGTAGGGTTTCTAAGCTTGACTGATACTCGATGCCCCTGTACACCAGATTAACTGGTGGTCAAGCATTTTCAAAGTTGGACATGAGCTGTGTGCATTTCCAACTTGAATTGGACGAGCCTTCCCGAAAGTGCGTGACAATTAAACCGCACAAAAGCTCATACACACACCTGCCCTTTGGGGTCTCGTCTGCATGCACGATTTTTCAACGGGTCACGGAGAACATACTAAAGGGTTAGCTCAGGTAGTGGTATACCTGATGGCGTTTCCGCCACAGGAACTTCAGAACGTGAACACCTGCAACAATTTTCGGAGGTTGGGGAATGCCTGAAAAAGGAAAAATGTGTCTTCCAAGCAAGTGCTGTGACCTATCTGGGCTATCAAGTGAATGGCCAGGGCCTTCATCTGGTGGAGGACAGGGTGAGGCCCATTAAGGAGGCGCCAACTCCATGGAACCCCATGGAACTGAAGTCCTTCCTGGGGTTAGTGAATTATTACAGGAAATTTATTCCAAATTTAGCTTCCTTACTGGCCCCCCCACTGCATACCCTACTACAGAAACATCCAAGGGGCGCCGCAGCTGGAGGCTTTCAACAGTGTTAAACAGCAACTTTTGTCCTCTAATTTATTGGCCAATTTTGACCCCAAAAAAGGACCTTATCCAAACATGCAATGCCTCCTGGAATGGGGCTGGGGCAGTACTGGCACATTGCTGGAGAGCTGAAACAGAGACACCTATTGCGCATGCATCCAGGACCCTCTCAGAAACTGAGCGGAGGTATTCCCAGATCGAGAAAGAGGGTTGCCAGTTGTTTTTGGTGTTAAGAGTTTCATCAGTACGTCTACAGTAAAAGCTTCATCATAGCAACTGGTTATAAACCATTGTTGGGACTTGACAAGGCAATACCCCCATTGCCTCTGCCCGGATACGGCATTGGGCCTTGTTACTGGCGGCTTATGAATACCTCCTAGAGCACGCCTCAGGACCTGGATAGTTAACACCAATGCACTGAGTAGTCTGCCATTGTCCATAAGCCCAGCTTCATTACCAGCTGTGAGAGAGGTTGTGATGACCCTCAATTTTTTGCCCACCCTGCTGATGTCTGCAAGACAAATCAATGTCTGGACACAAAAGTATCCAGTCCTGTCTACATTACAACATACGAGAATGCATGGAGGATTCAGAGGACAGCCTTCCGATACAATGAAACCCTATCTAATGAAGGAAGAAAAGTTCAGTGTTGAGAATGGCATCATCCTCTGGGGTTCCCACATAACTGTCCCTCGCCCAGGGCGATGTCCGATACTTATGGAATTGCACCATAGCCATGCTGGGATTTCAAAGATGAAAATGCTAGCCAGGAGCTACCTACAGTAGCCTAATGTTGATGCAGACATTACCGACTTGGTCAGACAGTGTGCCAAGAGAATCAAAAACGGGCTCTCTCAGCCTCCCTGTAATCTGGTAGACCCTGGATGCGTGCGTGCAGACTTTGCTGGGCCTTTTTTGGGCTCCATGTTCCTGATTATGGTTGACGCGCACTCCCAATGGTTGGAGATACATCGGATGAACTCCTCCACTTTCCATACTACCATGGAGAAACTACGACAAAGTTGCTGCATGCATGGGATGCCTGAAGTCCTGCTCTCTGACAATGGCACTGCCTTTACAAGAACTGAGTTTCAGATCTTCATGTTTTCCGATGGAATCAAACACATTAAGACAGCACCCATCATCGAATGGGTTGGCTGAATGAGGAGTGCAGATTTTTAAGCTCAGCATGAGGAAGCATGGAGACCAAACTGGTGTGATTTTTATTTGACTACAGGACTCCCCCTCACCCAATGACAGGAATTGCCCCTATGGAATTGTTAGTGGGACAGAGGCTTCAGACAAAATTAAGCTTATTGTTCCCAAACCTGGTGACAAGGGTGGAGTCCCAATGAGAGAACCCGAAAAAGAACTATGAATCTGCAAGGAGAGAAAGAATCTTCAAAACCAACGACCCAGTCCATGTGAGGAACTTCGGGGACAGCCTCAGTTGGGTTACTGGAATCATGATAGAGAAAACAGGGTCCCTGTCTTATAAGGTCCAAGTGCAGGATAAAATTGTCAGGAAACACCTGGACCATCTCAGGAGTAGGGAGCCCACTCCAGTGCAGGCCTCATAACCAGCCATGGGGATAACCACTGCAGCATCGAGACACGATTAGAAGTCAACTCCGCACCTGTCCTTCTGGGTGATGAGGATACAGATTTAAAGGTGGAAGCGGAAGAGATCGGCATCCCCACTGAAGTGAGACCTCAAGAAGAGCCAGAGTTGGTGGCTTTATGGTGCTCCCTTCAGAAGCAAAGGTCTCTAATCCGCTTCACACATCCTGATGCAGTCTTTCCTCTAATCAACCACAGGCCGATCGCGAAGTGGTGGAAAAACCCCTAGTGGCGGGGCATTGAGGAAGGAACAGACTTGAGGGAGGGAGGGATTTTATGATGACCTTGGGGGATCATCAATAGATCTCCCCATGGGTATCGTAGAGTATGAGCTCCCCTATTAAGGGAGTGGAGGCTCGCCCAAAAGGGAAGGAGCAGAAGGAGGGGTTTAAAACCAGCTGGTTCCACTCAGGCCAGCAGTCGAACGACTCCTGGGCTCGATCTGTACACTGTAGCTACAGAAGCGGTACTTCATACACATTGTAAATAAAGGTGATGGAAGACTGACCTCGGCAAGATTATTACATTTCCCTATCCCTGAAGTCAAACTGACTGAGCTGTAGTTGCCAGCTTTATCCTTGTGGTGAACCATCGTTGGTTCCCACTAGATAGTACTGAGCCAGGGTCTGGCCAGTACTACAAGTATGTATATATGTGGCTGTTGGGGTTAGGGATGGGCTGTTCTACTTGTTGCTGTTGGGGTTAGGGTGGGGTTGTTACACCTTTGTATTATAGTATTGTGGTACATCCCAGTCGGGCTCCGCCTCCTGGGAGAGGTATAAAGGTCTCTGCTCTGTCTGGGACCCCTCAGTCTGGGATCGTGTATATAATTAGTAGCTGCCTTGTTACAGCAAATAAAAGCCTTTATTTCCTGAGCATCAAGCCTCGTGTGTGATAACGCGCATCAATTTTATTTGCTGTAAATAAACTCTCGTTGAAGAAGAAAAAAAAAAGAGAGTATGGAGCAGATACTGAAGCCTGAACGCCTTACACTAGATCCACGTGCGGTGGGCGCCTCTAACACCTTCGACCACTGGTTGAAATGTTTTGAGGACTACCTGGCAGCCTCCGCAGCGGTCACCACAGATGATGACAGACTCCGGGTCCTCCATGCGAGGGTAAGCGACACTGTCTACCTCGCGATCCGTGCAGCCACCGATTACACAAAGGCCCTCGAGCTTCTGAAGAAGCGTTATATTAAACCGCCCAACGAAATACACGCTCGTTACCTCTTAGCCACTCGACGACGGCAGTCCGGCGAAACGATGGAGGAATACGCGAACGAGCTCCTACAGCTAGCCAGGGGCTGTAACTGCAAAGCTGTGTCGGCAGAGCAGAGCATGAACGACCTCTCTCGAGATGCGTTTGTGGTGGGAGTCGGATCATCGTACATCCGACTCAAACTACTGGAGAAAGGTAACCTTGACCTTACCCAGGCAATAGAACTAGCGGAGATGCTGGAGATGGCCTCCCAAAAGCCTAGTATTGTATCCTGAAGACCACGTGGAGGCAACGTGGCAGGAGCAGTCGCCAATCCCTCCTCGTCCCTCGGGTTCGAAATGCTGCGTAATGGCGTGCTCACACTCGGGCCAGACGACGGCAGCAGCTCCGGGCGGCCCGCGGTGTTACTTCTGTGGGGGAGCGAAGCATACTCGGCAACGGTGTCCCGCTAAAGCTGTCTTGTGCTCCGCCTGCGGTAAGAAGGGGCACTATTCGAAAGTGTGCCAACATAAATCTGCTCCTAGGAACAGCAGTGCGGCCTGCGATTCCTCAGAGCCCGGTTCTTCGTCGTCGAAATCGTCGAGGGTTTCGTCCACGTGCGAGGCCAGGACGACGCCATTACGGTCGACGGAGTCGGAGATGTGTGACCACCAGGGGTCGCTGAGTTTGGCACCATCACCCACGTGCGACCTATGGGAGCGGCCATGTTGGTCGGCACCGACCGCGAACGACCAGCAGGGGTCATCCTCGTCAATTTCAGCTGCCTGCAGTGGCGCTCATGAACCAACGGTGGCGCCGATCATCCTGGACCAGGCCAAGCCTCATAGACTCGACAAGTCTATGATGGACATTCAGGTAAACGACCACTTGATTTATTGTCTGTTTGACAGCGGGAGCACTGAGAGCTTTATCCACCCAGACGCTGTGAAGCGGTGTGGACTCCGGATTCAACCTGTCAAACAGACCATTTCTATGGCATCAAGGTCCCGGTCTGTCACCGTGCTGGGGAGTTGCGTGGTAACTTTAACGGTGCAAGGCACAGTTTACGAGCGTTTCAAGCTCCTAGTGTTGCCGCACCTTTGCGCGCCAATACTTCTCGGACTAAACTTCATGGTCCACTTGAGGAGTGTAACCCTACAGTACGGTGGGGCACTATTCGAAAGTGTGCCGACCTAAATCTGCTTCTAGGAACCCGACTGTAGCCTCTCGACGCTGAAGATCACCACACCCTCCCTGTTCCAGAATCTTGTGCCAGGCTGCAAGCCCATTGCGACTAAGAGTAGGCGTTACAGTGCTGAGGATCGGATCTTCATTCGATCTGAAGTTCAGCAGCTCCTCAAAGAAAGGATCATACAACCCAGCGCTAGTCCGTGGAGAGCGCAGGTCGTGGTGGTCAAGAGTGGGAACAAACCCCGGATGGTCATTGACTATAGTCAGACCATTAACAGATACACGCAGCTGGATGCGTATCCCCTCCCGCGCATATCTGACATGGTCAATCAGATTGCGCAGTACCGGGTGTTCTCCACCATAGACCTCAAGTCTGCCTACCACCAACTCCCCATTTGCCCAGAGGACCGACAATACACGGCTTTTGAGGCGGATGGTCGCTTGTATCACTTTCTCAGGGTTCCCTTTGGTGTCACCAATGGGGTCTCGGTCTTCCAGCGTGCTATGGACTGAATGGTGGACCAGAACGGGCTGCGAGCTACCTTCCCGTACCTGGATAACGTCACCATCTGCGGCCATGACCAGCAGGACCACAACACAAATCTCCTGAATTTCCTACACACTGCATCTCGCCTGAACCTGACCTACAACAGGGAGAAGTGTGTGTTTCGTACGCGCCGTTTAGCCATCCTAGGATACGTGGTGGAAAACGGGGTCATTGGCCCTGATCCAGACTGTATGCGCCCCCTTTCTGAACTTCCCCTGCCCACTAGTGCAAAAGCACTGAGAAGATGCTTAGGCTTCTTCTCTTATTATGCACAGTGGGTTCCCAATTACGCGGACAAAGCCCGTCCGCTCATTAAGTCCACTTCTTTTCCCCTAACACCAGAGGCCCGATTGGCCTTTGATAAATTAAAAGCCGACATCGCGAAAGCTACGATGCACGCTGTTGATGAGTCCATCCCCTTTCAGGTGGAGAGCGATGCATCTGATTTCGCCCTGGCCGCCACACTTAACCAGGCGGGCAGGCCCGTCGCATTTTTTTCCCGCACCCTCCAAGGCCCTGAAATTCGGCATTCAGCGGTGGAAAAGGAGGCCCAGGCCATTGTGGAGGCCGTCAGGCACTGGCGCCATTATTGGCGGGAAAACGGTTCACCCTGATCACGGACCAGCGGTCCGTGGCGTTCATGTTTAATAACACGCTGAGGGGCAAGATCAAGAACGACAAGATCTTGCGGTGGAGAATTGAACTCTCCACCTATAACTATGACATCATGTATCGTCCAGGGAAACTCAATGAGCCCTCGGATGCCCTCTCGCGTGGAACATGCGCCAGTATACAGGAGGACCGTTTGCAGGCTCTCCATAATGACCTATGCCATCCTGGGGTCACTCGGCTCTACCACTTTATAAAAGCCCGCAATCTGCCCTACTCGGTGGAGGACGTCAGGTCCATAACAAGAAGCTGTCGGGTATGCGCGGAATGCAAACCGCACTTTTACCGACCTGACCGGGCACAATTAGTCAAGGCCACTCGTCCCTTCGAGAGACTGAGTGTCGATTTTAAGGGCCCCCTTCCCTCAACAGATCGGAATGTGTACTTCCTCAACATCATTGACGAGTACTCGAGATTCCCTTTTGTTATTCCCTGCTCTGATACATCCGCTGCCACGGTTATCAAGGCATTCCGTGATCTTTTTACCCTGTTCGGGTACCCCAGCTACATTTACAGCGACAGGGGCTCATCGTTCATGAGCGATGACTTGAGACAATACCTGCTCTCATACGAGATTGCCTCTAGTAGAACCACGAGCTACAACCCTAGGGGTAACGGACAGGTGGAACGTGAGAATGCTACAGTCTGGAAGGCTGTCTTACTGGCGTTGAAGTCAAAAAGCCTTCCAGTCTCCCGTTGGCAAGAGGTGCTCCCTGATGCGCTCCATTCCATACGCTCACTCCTGTGTACGGCAACCAACGCTACTCCCCATGAGAGGATGTTTTCATTCCCTCGGAAGTCTTCCTCTGGGACCTCATTACCGTCTTGGTTGACGTACTCAGGACCTGTCCTCCTGCGGCGACATGTAAGGGCCCGCAAGTCCGACCCGTTGGTCGAACAGGTCCATCTCCTCCACGCCAACCCTCAGTATGCCTATGTGGCATACCCTGACGGGCGAGAGGACACGGTCTCGATCCGAGACCTGGCGCCAGCAGGGGACGTAGCAACCCCTGTCGCTCCCATACTCCCTGTTACAAACCCCATAACTCTTGTTTCCCCTCCGGACACGGCGCGGGCAGCATCGGGACCATTACTTAACCCTTTTACTCCCGTGTACAGCTTGCCTGAGTCCAGAGGATGGTCGCCACTTCAGGGCGTGTCGGAACTCCATGGATTACCGTCACCTCAGGGTCAACCGGCCCGTGAGTCTGTGGAGGAACAGTTGGACATCGCCTTGGGGAGAACGCCACCGCAAGTGCCTACTCCGGTGTCATCGCCGGTATTGAGGAGGTCACAACGACGGTGCGTTCCCCCTGACCATCTGAACTTATAGACTGCTGACAAATTATTCTGTTTTTGTACCCCGCCGGCCTTTGTCTTCAAAGGAGGGGTGAATGTGGTGAACCATCGTTGGTTCCCACTAGATAGTACTGAGCCAGGGTCTGGCCAGTACTACAAGTATGTATATATGTTGCTGTTGGGGTTAGGGATGGGTTGTTCTACTTGTTGCTGTTGGGGATAGGGTGGGGTTGTTACACCTTTGTATTGTAGTATTGTGGTACATCCCAGTCGGGCTCCGCCTCCTGGGAGAGGTATAAAGGTCCCTGCTCTGTCTGGGACCCCTCAGTCTGGGATCGTGTATATAATTAGTAGCTGCCTTGTTACAGCAAATAAAAACCTTTATTTCCTGAGCATCAAGCTTCGTGTGTGATAACGCGCATCAATCCTTGCAGCTATTTTTGAACAAGGATGTAACATTCACAATTCTCCAGTCCTCCAGCACCGTCCCTGTGTCTAAGGAAGACTGAAGATTATCACTGGTGCCTCTACAATTTCCAATGTTCTCCTGTACCAGTTACCTCCTCTCTCACCTTGTCCTGGTAGTATCTTCTTCCTTTGTAAAGACAAGTGCAAAGTAGTAATTTAATACCTCTGCTATTTCCCCTATCTCCATGTTCAAGCCTGGTTTTTATCCCTGATCGGTCCCACTCATTATTTATCATCCTTTTATTATTGACATGCTTATGGAGAAGTTCGGGATTACAGTTTCTGTTAGCTGTCAGTCTTGGTTCATGCTCTCTCTTTGCTTTTCTGATTAGGTTTTTCGCTTTCCATTCTGGTCTTTCTATCTTCAGCCTGATTCTCCATTGTATTTTCTCCCTGATATCTGTCACATGCGCACTTGTTTCTTTTCATCTTCACCTCTAGCTGTCTCATCACCCAGGCTGTTTCGGATTGATTATCTGACCATTCCCCTTGATATTCTCCTTGGGAATTGATATTGTCTACAATACTTTTGCTTTGAAGGAAACCCATTGTTCAGTCACCATCTTTTCTACCAACTTTTGATTCCAACTCACTCAACTCAGTTTCATTCTCACCCCATTGAAGTTGGCTTTCCCCCAGTTAATTATCCCGGCTCTGCAGCGTTCCTTGTCCTTTTCCATGGCCAACCTAAACCTTGATACGATGCTCACTGTCCCCTAAATGCTCTCCCACTGTTGAAAGCAGACTAACTAGCTTTATAGTTTCTTGTTTTCTCTTTTCCTCCCTTTCTAAACAACAGGGCTACATAGGCTAATTTCCAATCATGAAGAAAGTTCTAGAATCTAGGGAATTATGGAAGATGAAAGTGAATGCATCCACTAGCTCTGCAGCCAACTCCTTTAAATCTGGGGACAGACTCCTTTAAATCCGGGGCGGCACGGTAGCACAATGGTTAGCACTGCTGCTTCACAGCTCCAGGGACCTGGGTTCGATTCCCGGCTTGGGTCACTGTCTGTGTGGAGTTTGCACATTCTCCTCGTGTCTGCGTGGGTTTCCTCCGAGTGCTCCGGTTTCCTCCCACAGTCCAAAGATGTGTGGGTTAGGTTGATTGGCCAGGTTAAAAAAAATTGCCCCTTAGAGTCCTGAGATGCGGAGGTTAGAGGGATTAGTGGGTAAATATGTGGGGGTAGGATGGGTATGTGGGGGGATTGTGGTCGGTGCAGACTCGATGGGCCGAATGGCCTCCTTCTGCACTGTATGGTTTCTATGATTTCTTCTATGAGAAGGAATCAGGCCCAGGGAATTTGTTCTCTCTTAGTTCTATTCATTTCTGCTGTCCTTCCTCATACACAATTATTTCAAGTTCCTCCATCTCAGTAGACCCTGCTTTCCCTCAGTTTCCAGTATGTTTTTGTGCCTTTTACTGTAAAAACAGCACAATATATTTCTTTAGTTTCTCTGACATTTCCTTTTTCCCGATTGTAAATTCTTTTCTTCCTACCTCTCGGGGATCGATATATACCTTCATTAATCTCTTCCTTTTTACCTATTTGTAAGACCTCTGCTGTTCACAGTCACATTTAAGATACCAGAGCTGTGTCTGACATCCAACCCAAGAAAACTGCATGACTGTCAGTATATTACACAGTCATCATTCATCGGAGGCATCTGAATGGCAGCTATAGCTATAATCTCAGCCTCAAACCTTGTGTTTTGCTGTTCATCATTCAGTAATATTTAGATCTTCTGGAGCATTGCTCTGAATATGTTCGACAATGTTTATTTTACATGGACGAATGAGCAGCATGGTGGCACAATGGTTAGCACTGCTGCTTCACAGCGCCAGGAGCCCGGGTTCGATTCCCGGTTTGGGTGACTGTCTGTGTGGAGTTTGCACATTCTCCCTGTGTCTACGTGGGTTTCCTCCGGGTGCTCTGGTTTCCTCCCACAGTCTGAAAGACATGCTGGTTAGGTGATTTGACCTGAACAGGCACCGAAATTTGGCAACTAGGATATCTTCACAGTAACTTCTTGCAGTGTTAATGTAAGCCTTACTTGTGATTTGTAAATAAATTTCAACTTTAACTTTGAAAAAAGTAGTTACATCTGGTGCTATCGTGGATGGGACATATAACAATACAGCACAGGAACAGGCCCTTCGGCCCTCCAAGCCCGTGCCGCTCCCTGGTCCAAACTAGACCATTCTTTTGTATCCCTCCATTCCCACTCCATTCATATGGCTGTCTAGATAAGTCTTAAACGTTCCCAGTGTGTCCGCCTCCACCACCTTGCCCGGCAGCACATTCCAGGCCCCCACCACCCTCTGTGTAAAATACGTCCTTCTGATATCCGTGTTAAACCTCCCCTCCTTCACCTTGAACCTATGACCCCTCGTGAACGTCACCACCGACCTGGGAAAAAGCTTCCCACCGTTCACCCGATCTATGCCTTTCATAATTTTATACATCTCTATTAGGTCGCCCCTCATCCTCCGTCTTTCCAGTGAGAACAACCCCAGTTTACCCAATCTCTCCTCATAACTAAGCCCTCCCATACCAGGCAACATCCTGGTAAACCTCCTCTGCACTCTCTCTACAGCCTCCACGTCCTTCTGGGGCGGCACGGTAGCACAGTGGTTAGCACTGCTGCTTCACAGCTCCAGGGTCCCGGGTTCGATTCCCGGCTCGGGTCACTGTCTGTGTGGAGTTTGCACATTCTCCTCGTGTCTGCGTGGGTTTCCTCCGGGTGCTCCGGTTTCCTCCCACATGCCAAAGATGTGCGGGTTAGGTTAATTGGCCAGGTTAAAAATTGTCCCTTAGAGTCCTGGGATGCGTAGGTTAGAGGGATTAGCGGGTAAATGTGTGGGGGTAGGGCCTGGGTGGGATTGTGGTCGGTGCAGACTCGATGGGCCGAATGGCCTCCTTCTGCACTGTAGGGTTTCTATGTTCTAGTGTGGCGACCAGAACTGGGCGCAGTATTCCAAATGCGGCCGAACCAACGTTCTATACAACTGCAACATCAGACCCCAATTTTTATACTCTATGCCCCATGCTATAAAGGCAAGCATGCCATATGCCTTCTTCACCACCTTCTCCACCTGAGACGTCACCTTCAAGGATCTGTGGACTTGCACACCCAGGTCCCTCTGCGTATCTACACCCTTTATGGTTCTGCCATTTATCGTATAGCTCCCCCCTACATTATTTCTACCAAAAGGCATCACTTCGCATTTATCTGGATTGAACTCCATCTGCCATTTCTTTGCCCAAATTTCCAGCCTATCTATATCTGGTGTCTCTTCCTGGTTGCAGTTTCTGGGATCGCTTAGATCCTTGTTGGTGTTCGGAAAAGGGCTGGAGAAACCAGCAGCAAAGAGGTTGGTTTCTCTGGGCTCGGGAGTGTGACTCCTGTGGTCAGGCAATAGGGATTTCTTCGTGTTAGGAATGTACCTCGAGAATTCGGGAGTGATTTATTTTCTTCATTATTAATACTTTTTTTAAAATGCGATTCTGAAGTAACAGCTGACATCAGATGGATCTATTTTGAAGCTTTGATAAAGATTGGCTGAGATTAAGGAGGGGAAGCAGCAGTGGGTATACCTCCTGTCTCTGAGCCAGAATACACCAGGCTCAGAATTTTACTCTGCTCACCCCAGCGGGTTCTCAGGTAGGTGCAGGAACGTGAAATTGCATGGAGGGGATTCCCTTCGGGTTCCCGCTCTCCCCGACATGGTTGTGATTTTATGTTGGGGTGGGCAGTGTCTCGAAGGAGAAGCCAACCCTTGCCACAACTAAGACTCATAAGTGGCCACTTGAAATGCTACTTAGAACCATTGAAATGATACAGCACAGAAAGGGGCCATTCAGACCATCTTGTCTAAGCCAACCCAGAGACACCCAGGTGGCCTTTTTAATCTCATCTTCCTGCACCCGGCCCTGTAGTTTACAACAGTTAAGGTGCAAATCCAGGTACTTTTTAAAAGAGTTTAGTGTCTCTGCCTTACCAACAACTCAGGCAGTGAATTCCAGACACCCACCAGCCTCTGTGTAAAAAAACGTTCTTCCTCACATCCCCTTCATCCTTCTGCCACTCAGCTTGAATCAATGACCCCTGGTTTTTGAACTCTCTGCCAAGGGAAACAGGTTCCTCCTGTCTACTCTCTCTCTATCCCTCACAATTTAGTATATCTCAACCATGTCTCTCCTCAGCCTTCTCTGATTGAAGGAAAACAACCCCAACCTCTCCAAATCTCTCCTCGTAGCTACAATTCCAGCCCAGGCAACATTCCAGTAAATCTCCTCCTGACCAGAACTGCACATAATACTCCAGTTGTGGCCTCACCAGTGTCTTATACAGTTCCATCATTATGTTCCCCTTCCACCCCCACCCCCCCCCCACTTGCCCCCCCCGCACCTACTCCCCCACCTACTCCCCTTCCCCCTCCCACCTGCCCCCTCCCCCTTCCCACCCACCCCCTCCCCCACTCCTCCCCCACCCACCCCACACTCCTCCCGTCCCCCTCCTCCCCCACCCGCCCCTTCCCCCCCACCCTCCTCCCCTCCCCCTCCCTCCCCCCACCCTCCTCCCTCCCCCTCCCTCCCCCCTCCCTCCTCCCTCCCCCTCCCCTTCCCCCTCCCTGTCCCTTCGCCCTCCCTGTCCCCTTCCCCCTCCCCCTCCTTCTCCTCTTGCCCCTCCTCCTCCCCTTCCTGCCCCCTACCCTCTCCCCTCCCTCCCCTCCCCTCCTCCTCCCCTCCCCCTCTCCTCCTCCCTCCCCCCTCCTCCCCCATCCTCCTCTCCTCCACCTCCCCCTCTCCTGCCCTCTCCCCCTCCCTCCCCTTTTCATCTGCCCTCCCCCTCTCCTCCCCCTCCCCTTTCCCTTCGCAAGCCTCCTCTCCCCGCTCCCCCCTTCCCCATCCCTCCCCCTCTCCCCCTCTCTGCCCTTCCCTCCCCTCTCCACTCTCTCCCCCCTCTCTCCCTCTCTCCCCCCTCTCCCCCCCTCCCCCTCTCCCTTCCCCTCCCTTCCTCTCCCTTCCCCTCCCTCCCTCTCCTGTCCCCCATCCCCCCTCCCCTTCTCCAGCCCCTCCCCCTGCCCCCCCCCCCCCCCCCCCCCCTTTGAACCCCCTGCCATCTTCAAAATTCTGGCCCAGGTTAGAATCCCACTGCAGGAATGGCTTGCTGCGGTTTAAACTAATTTGTCAGGGGGATGGGAAAAGGAGTTGTAGTCCGGAGGTCAGTGAGTGTAGTGAGGTACTGGGAAGGGCATCAAGGTCAAAGGTGGGTACCAGCAGACAAGAAGGTGGGTTGAAGTGTGTCTACTTCAATGCAAGGAGCATCCGAAATAAGGTAGGTGAACTTGGGGCATGGATTGGCACTTGGGACTATGATGTTGTGGCCATTACGGAGACATGGTTAGAACAGGGACAGGAATGGTTGTTGGAAGTTCCGGGGTATAGATGTTTCAGTCAGTGTAGGGTAGGTGGTAAAAGAGGTGGAGGAGTGGCACTGTTAACCAAGGATAGTTTAACGGCTGCAGAAAGGCATTTCGAAGGGGATCTGCCTACAGAGGTAATATGGGCTGAGGTTAGGAATAGGAAAGGAGCGGTCACGTTGTTAGGAGTTTACTATTGGCCCCCAAATAGTAATAGAGATGCGGAGGAAGAAATTGCTAAGCAGATTATGGATAGATGTGGAGGTCACAGGGTAGTTGTCATGGGGGACTTTAACCTTCCAAATATTGATTGGAACCTTTATAGATCGAATAGTTCGGATGGGGCAGTTTTTGTGTAGTGTGTGCAGGAGGGTTTCCTGACACAATATGTGGGTAAGCCGACAAGAGGTGGGGCCACATTGGATTTGGTAATGGGAAATGAACCGGGCCAAGTGTTGGATTTGGTTGTAGGAGAGCACTTTGGAGATAGTGACCACAATTCGGTGTCTTTTGTTATTGCAATGGAGAGGGAGAGGGCCATACGGCAGGGCATAGTTTACAATTGAGGGAGAGGTAATTATGATGCAATCAGGCGGGAATTAGGAAGCATAGGATGGGAACAGAAACTGTCAGGGAAAGGCACAAATGATAAGTGGAACTTTTCCAAGGAACAAATACTGGGTGTCCTTGATAGGTATGTCCCTGCCAGGCAGGGAGGAAATGGCCGAGTGAGGGAACCATGGTTCACAAAAGAGGTTGAATGTCTTGTCAAGAGGAAGAAGGAAGCATATGTAAGGATGAGAAAACAAGGTTTAGTTGGGTCGATTGGGGGTTACAAGTTCGCAAGAAATTAGCTGAAAAAGGGGCTTAGGAGAGCTAGGAGGGGCATGAGAAGTCCTTGGCGGGTCGGATCAAGGAAAACCCCAAGGCTTTTTACTCTTATGTGAGGAATAAAAGAATGACCAGGGTGAGGTTAGGGCCGGTCAAGGACGGCAGTGGGAATTTGTGCATGGAGTCAGAGAGGTGATGAATGAATACTTTTCTTCGGTGTTCACCAAGGAGAGGGGCCATGTTTTTGAGGAAGAGAGGGTGTCACAGGCTGATAGGCTGGAGGAAGTAGATGTTCGGAGGGAAGATGTACTAGCAATTTTGAATAAAGTGAAGGTTGATAAGTCCCCTGGGCCTGATGAAATATACTCTAGGATTCTTTGGGAGGCAAGGGATGAGATTGCAGAGCCTTTGGCTTTGATCTTTGGGTCCTCACTGTCCATGGGGGTGGTGCCAGAGGACTGGAGAGTGGCGAATGTTGTTCCTCTGTTTAAGAAAGGGAATAGAAATGAGCCTGGTTAGTCTTACTTTGGTGGTCGGTAAGTTGATGGAAAAGGTCCTTAGGGATAGGATTTACGACCATTTAGAAAGATGCAGCTTAATCCGGCATAGTCAGCATGGATTTGTGAAGGGCAAGTCTTGCCTCACAAATTTGATAGAATTTTTTGAGGAGGTAACTAAGTATGTAGATGAAGGTAGTGCAGTTGATGTCATATACATGGATTTTAGTAAGGCGTTTGATAAAGTCCCCCATGGTCGGCTTATGAAGAAAGCAAGGATGTGTGGGATAGAGGGAAGTTTGGCCGATTGGATAGGTAACTGGCTATCTAACAGAAGACAGAGGGTGGTGGTGGATGGAAAATTTTCGGACTGGAAACCGGTTACCAGCGGAGTGCCCAGGGATCAGTGCCTGGTCGTCTGCTATTTGTAATTTTTATAAATGACTTGGAGGAGGGGGCTGAAGGGTGGATCAGTAAATTTTCTGATGACACCAAAATTGGAGGAGTAGTGGATGAAGTGGAGGGCTGTTGTAGGCTGCAAAGAGATATAGATAGGATGCAGAGCTGAGCTGAAAAATGGCAAACGGAGTTTAACCCTGACAAATGCGAGGTAATTCATTTTGGTAGGACAAATTTGAATGTGGATTACAGGGTCAAAGGTAGAGTTCTGAAGAATGTGGAGGAACAGAGAGATCTTGGGGTTCATATCCACAGATCTCTGAAGGTTGCCACTCAAGTGGATAGAGCCGTGAAGAAGGCCTATAGTGTGCTGGCGTTCATTAACAGGGGGTTTGAGTTTAAGAGCCGTGGGGTTATGCTGCAACTGTATAGGACCTTGGTGAGACCACATTTGGAATATTGCATGCAGTTCTGGTCACCTCACTATAAGAAGGATGTGGAGACACTGGAAAGAGTGCAAAGGTGATTTACCAGGATGCTGCCTGGTTTGGACGGCAGGTCTTATGAGGAATGGTTGAGGGAACTTGGGCTTTTCTCTTTGGAACGGAGGAGGTTGAGAGGAGACTTGATGGAGGTTTATAAGATGATGAGAGGGATAGATAGAGTGAACGTTCAAAGACTATTTCCTCGGGTGAATGGAGCGGTAACTAGGGGGCATAACTATCGGGTTCATGGTGGGAGATATAGGAAGGATGTCCGAGATAGGTTTTTTACTCAGATAGTGGTTGGGGTGTGGAATGGACTGCCTGCAGGGATCGTGGAGTCAGAAACTTTAGGAACATTTAAGAAGCTATTGGATAGGCACATGGAGTACTTCGGGATGATAGGGAGGAAATAGCTTGATCTGGGTTTCAGACAGAGCTCGGCACAACGTCGTGGGCCGAAGGGCCTGTTCTGTGCTGTACTGTTCTATGTTCTATGTTAAATGCAAAGGGTCGGTGGCAGGTAGAGTATCAGGCTGTAAAACTACCCGCCATATCCAGAAATGATGATGTTTGCTGTGAAGGATGTGGCAACATTGTGGCAACCATAGAATCTTCACAGTACAGAAGGAGGCTATTTGGCCCATCAAGTCTGTAAAGCTCTCTGAAAGAGCATCCTAGCTAGTCTCACTCCCCTGCCTTATCCTCATAACCTACACCCATGAATAAAGCTGAAAGGGGGAAAGAAGATATTAAGGAGGGGGAATTATTACAGTTTTTGCACTTTGGATCAAAGACATAAGACCTCAAAAAACAAGGTAAGATATTTCTTATAGCACCACGGAGTATTGGATGGAAGATTGTGTCTGGTATAGGATCTGTGCTGTGGAAGCTGACTTAATATTGGCTCTGTTATACAAGATTCAGCACAAAGACAAACCATTTCACTCAACCACCCGAAGAGTATATCCTTCACTTTCTTTCTCCATGTGTGCATCTGCCTTCCAAATGAATGAATCAACACTATTTCCCTAAACAATTCCCTGTAATAGTGAGTTCCACATTCTCTGGGTAAAGAGCTTTGTGCTGAATTCCCCATTCAATTTATTAGTCACTCACCTTCGTTGATAACCCCAGTTTTGGCTTCCCATCAAAGGCAAAATATTTTCTCAACATCTGCCCTATCAAATCCCTTCAGAATTTGATTTGATTTATTATTGTCACATGTATTAGTATACAGTGAAAATTATTGTTTCTTGCGCACTATACAGACAAAACATACCATTCATAGAGAAGGAAACGAGAGAGTGCAGAATGTAGTGTTACAGTCATAGCTAGGGTGTAGAGAACGATCAACTTAATGCAGGGTAAGTCCATTGAAAGTCTGACAGCAGCAGGGAAGAAGCTGTTCTTGAGTCGGTTGGCTACGTGAGCTCAGACTTTTGTGTCTTTTTCCCAAAGGAAGAAGGTGGAAGAGAGAATGTCCGGGGTGCATGGGGTCCTTAATTATGCTGGCTGCTTTGCCGAGGCAGCGGGAAGTGTAGACAGAGTCAATGGATGGGAGGCTGGTTCACGTGATGGATTGAGCTACATTCACAACCTTTCATGAATTTAAAAGAAACTTTAAAGATACTAAGGCACTTTACAGATTTTTCTCGAGGAAATAATCCCAGTCAATACAATCTTTCCCAATTTTTAAATGAAGATTTCTACAGGATAGGGTTGATCCTGACTTAGGACATTAGTGTAAATAGTGTCAAGTGAGTTGCCAAATCTCTATCATCCACATCACATAGTCACACAAGGTCCAAATCTGGCCCATCCAAAGGGGCAGTGCCAGGAATTAGAACCTAGACAGGTAACTTCAGCACTTTTATTACACTTAATGCCAGTTTTCAATATCTTTTTCATTTCAGGTGCAGTGGGACCTCGAGGAACGCCAGGTCCAAGAGGGTTCCCAGGAGAGACGGGATTGCCAGGCCCCCCTGGCCCACCAGGAATCCCGGGCTTCCCTCAGCAAGACATCCGATATACGTTGGCCTACTCAGGCAGAGAAGCCAGTAGGTCTTTTCTTACTGCTTCTACATTGGGCATGTAAGGTATAATCTGCTGCTTAATGCAGAGTGTGAGGCTAGGCATGGAAAAAGGTCCCATTGTATCGTGAATGAGCAATGAGCTAAGATGTGACCTGAAAACAAATCCCTTGTATCATGTTGTGTAAATAATTCCAGTCACTGGTTTGTTTGAAATAATGCTCCATCCCAATTGGAGCCTGCTCTGTCAATCAATAACATCGTAGCTGATCTGATTTCACTAACTGTAATGATGCACGCTACAGAATTCAGCTGGAGCACAAGGTGTTTATTAATAAGGAAAAACTGCACAGAGGCCAGCAGCCCACTGGCTACCCCAGTCCCTACGTGTCTATTACATGCCTTCAGACTGTCTTAGAACATAGAACATAGAACAGTACAGCACAGAACAGGCCCTTCGGCCCACGATGTTGTGCCGAGCTTTATCTGAAACCAAGATCAAGCTATCCCACTCCCTATCATCCTGGTGTGCTCCATGTGCCTATCCAATAACCGCTTAAATGTTCCTAAAGTGTCTGACTCCACTATCACTGCAGGCAGTCCATTCCACACCCCAACCACTCTCTGCGTAAAGAACCTACCTCTGATATCCTTCCTATATTTCCCACCACGAACCCTATAGTTATGCCCCCTTGTAATAGCTCCATCCACCCGAGGAAATAGTCTTTGAACGTTCACTCTATCTATCCCCTTCATCATTTTAGAAACCTCTATTAAGTCTCCCCTCAGCCTCCTCCGCTCCAGAGAGAACAGCCCTAGCTCCCTCAACCTTTCCTCATAAGACCTACCCTCCAAACCAGGCAGCATCATGGTAAATCTCCTCTGCACTCTTTCCAGCGCTTCCACATCCTTCTTATAGTGAGGTGACCAGAACTGCACACAATATTCCAAATGTGGTCTCACCAAGGTCCTGTACAGTAGCAGCATAACCCCACGGCTCTTAAACTCCAACCCCCTGTTAATAAAAGCTAACACACTATAGGCCTTCTTCACAGCTCTATCCACTTGAGTGGCAACCTTTAGAGATCTGTGGATATGGACCCCAAGATCTCTCTGTTCCTCCACAGTCTTCAGAACCCTACCTTTGACCCTGTAATCCACATTTAAATGAGTCCTACCAAAATGAATCACCTCGTACTTATCAGGGTTAAACTCCATTTGCCATTTTTCAGCCCAGCTCTGCATCCTATCTATGTCTCTTTGCAGCGTACAACAGCCCTCCACCTCATCCACTACTCCACCAATCTTGGTGTCATCAGCAAATTTACTGATCCACCCTTCAGCCCCCTCCTCTAAGTCATTAATAAAAATCACAAAGAGCAGAGGACCAAGCACTGATCCCTGTGGCACTCCGCTAGCAACCTGCCTCCAATCCGAAAAATTTCCATGCACCACCACCCTCTGTCTTCGATCAGACAGCCAGTTACCTATCCAATCGGCCAACTTTCCCTCTATCCCAAGAGAGGATCCACCAAGAGAGGATTACCCAGTCTCGGTCTCAATTGGTCCCCCAAGCCAGGTGACCCCGTTCTGCTGGGACAATCACCACATCCCTCCCCCTTTAACTCTTTTATACAATCTTGAAAACTAAGTTACTCAAGCCCAAATTCTAACTAATTATTATATTCCTAAGTTGGACAATTATAAATCAAGCCTTTGAGGGGTTTTTCTGTTTCCTATAGAGCACATAGAACAGCGTAATTCTGTAGTCTGAGATGCTCCCACAGGAGCGAATGAGCGGGAACTGCAATAAAATGGGTACCTCTTTTCACATAGGTAGGTCATTACTACTTGCTTCCACAGAGAATCATAGAATCCTTACAGTGCAGAAGGAGGGCATTTGGCCCCTCGAGTCTGCACCAACTCTCCAACAAAGCATCCCACTCAGGCCCACCTCACCCCATTCCCGTAACCCCATGTATTTACCCCACTAATCCCCCTAACCTATACATCTTGGGACACTACGGTGTAATTTACTATCGCCGATCCACCTAACCTCCACATCTTTGGAGGATGGGACTGAGGGAGCGAGTGGGTGGCTGAGGGAGCAAAGGACGGAATGAGTGATTAAGGGAGTGGGCGATGGAGGGAGGAAATGAGTAAATAAGAGGTGGAATGATTAATGGTGTAGATTAATGAGGGAGTTTGAAGATTGAGGAATAATAATTCAAATCCCAGTGACTTTTCTTGTCTTTCCCAGCTGAGATACCTCTGGCTGCTACCTTCACTGATACTCAATTGAGAGGCCTCCCCAGCTCTGCAGGAGAACAAGGCCCACCTGGAACTCCAGGTATTGTTCACTCTTCACTGAACTCTTATCCTGAGGAAATCCTTTGATCAAATGGGATGTCGAGTAATGAGCAGCAACAGCTAGCTTTTTGGTGAATGTGTTGAGTGTACAGCCTGGTCATAAAATGATATTTGCTGCAGGCTTCTCACACAGAGGGAGAAAAAACAAGTGAATGTGTCTCTTTAAGGGGCCAATGGAGGAGTAGTTCTGGGCTCATACACTCATATCTGGCCTCGGATCTATAATCCGTATAGAACATAGAACATTACAGCGCAGTACAGGCCCTTCGGCCCTCAATGTTGCGCCGACCTGTGAAACCAATCTAAAGCCCATCTAACCTACACTATTCCAATATCATCCATATGTTTACCCAATGACCATTTAAATGCCCTTAATGTTGGCGAGTCCACTACTGTTGCAGGCAGGGCATTCCACGCCCTTACTACTCTCTGAGTAAAGAACCTACCTCTGACATCTGTCCTATATCTATCACCCCTCAATTTAAAGCTATGTCCCCTCGTGCTAGCCATCACCATCCGAGGAAAAAGGCTCTTACTGTCCACTCTATCTAATCCTCTGATCATCTTGTATGCCTCTATTAAGTCACATCTTAACCTTCTTCTCTCTAACGAAAACAGCCTCAAGTCCCTCAGCCTTTCCTCATAAGACCTTCCCACCATACCAGGCAACATCCTGGTAAATCTCCTCTGCACCCTTTCCAATGCTTCCACATCCTTCCTATAATGCGGCGACCAGAACTGTACGCAATACTCCAAGTGCGGCCGCACCAGAGTTTTGTACAGCTGCAACATGACCTCATGTTGCTCCAAAACTCAATCCCTCTACCAATAAAAGCTAATGGAGACCATAGCTGAAACTCAAGGTTCTTTCCCCCTCTGGACCAAGTTACGCAGGAGCCCCTCCTATTAGCCAGTTTCAGAATGCCTCTGCCAGAGTTTCACAAGCAGTTCCCCTCCATAAGGAGATACACAGTAAGCTCATTGTTCCCTGTCCCTCTCACCCACTCCACTCTCAATGTGCAATTTACACCCATCCTTGCCTCATTCAGCAGGGAACTATCTCCCACTTGCCCAATAATAAGAGCTGAATTTCTGGGTGAGTTTCAGTATCGGTGGAGCTCACCCTCTTTAAAGGATTGTAACTGGTCATGGTTGGTTAGCCTGTGTTCTGGTCTGGCTTTGAGGAGCTGTTGACTACAATCCCTGAAATAGCTGCAGTTACATTCGAGGCGAATAGTCGCTAAATAGAAAGGTTTGTCATGATGATGCAGAATGTTCTGGGATAAAGCAGCAACTGAGGTGCAAAGCTGAATGTCAATATAATGCCCACAATTCAAAATGAAAAGAGGGAATTCAGCCCTAACAGGGTCATGAGGAAATCAGAGAGGAAATATCAGATGTTCTGAAACTGCTGTCAATGGTAAAGAATTCACTGCGTTGTTAATTGTCTACCTAGGACTCCCTGGACCTCCTGGACCTCCTGGACCTCAAGTGAGTCATTTCCTGAAATATTCCTCACTCACTCCAATAGCCCTCATAGCAATGTTTAAAACTATTAGATCAAGGCTGATATTTTATTCAAACATATTTACAAATGTCTCTGACACATTGCAGAGTGAGATCCCATCTATTCACAGCTTCAGGTCCACCCAGCAAAGGTTCACTGTTATCTTTGACAATTGGCTCGTTGGTTTAGGGGTATGATTCTCGCTTAGGATAACATTAACATGCGAGAGGTCTCGGGTTCAAATCCCGGACGAGCCCAGGGATCAGGGATTTTTTAGGTGGCACAGTGGTTAGCACTGCTGACTCACAGCTCCAGGGACCTGGGTTCGATTCCTAGCTTGGGTCACTGTCTGTGTGGAGTTTGCACATTCTCCTCGTGTCTGCGTGGGTTTCCTCTGGGTGCTCTGGTTTCCTCCCCACAGTCCAAAGATGTGCGGGTTAGGTTGATTGGCCATGCTAAATTGCCCATTAGTGTCCTGGGATGCGTAGGTTAGAGGGATTAGCGGGGTAAATATGTGGGGTTACGGGGACAGGGCCTGGGTGGGATTGGTGTCGGTGCAGACTCAATGGGCCAAATGGCCTCCTTCTGCACTGTACGGATTCTATGATTCTCTGATGATTCTATGAAAGTTCTCATTTTGTCTCATTGAGGACATTTGTTCTTGCTGTTCTTTCATTGCACTCCACTCACACTGAGAACAGATCAGATCTCAATTTACACCCCATCCAATTAGCAGGGCTAATTAGTTTGGACTGCTCCATTGAATAGCTGGCAGGGCACACTGGGCTGAATGGACTCCATCGTGTGCTGTAAATGTCTCTGGCTCCACACCCTTGATGCAGTCCCTGCTGCTGGCTTTTTTCACATGTTCTTCCAGAGTTGGGGTAGCTGTCAGACAGCCAAAGAAGGATGTGAGGTAGAGAAGGTGAGGGTTACTGGAGGAACAATCACTGCTATCTCTTCACATTCCCTCATTGGATCTGCAGCTACTGCTGAAACAACCCTGAGGACACAACTTTGGGAAGCTTCCAGAAACCCTGTGACGATGCAGTGGATGGAAATTTGACACAATGGGTGAGATTTTACAGCCTTGCTCGAGCAAGACCGGAATTTCCCACCCAAAGTCAACGGAGATTTCTGGTGTTGGATCCTCGCCCACTCCAATTCTGTGGTTGGCGAGGTGGTAGAGTTCCAGCCAATAAGTCCAATTCACAAACAAATCATAAATGTGATGAAGGCCAATTAATATATTTGGTTGAGAGAAGTGTGTTGTCCTGAATGAAAAGCAGAATTCCCTTGCTTCAAATAGTGTCATGGGATCATTGACCTTCACATGAGCATGCAGTCATAACCCCTGGAATGTTAACTGAGATATGGGCAAATTGGGCAAATAAGATTAAAGAAGTGAATGCGTGGCTCAAAGACTGGTGTGGGAGAAGTAGGTTCATGGGGCACTGACACCAGGACTCGGGGGAAGGTGGGGGATGTGCCTGAACAGTGCTGGGACTAGTTTTCTAGCGAGCTGCATTACCAGAGCAGTAGAGAAGATTTTAAACTAAATAGTGGGGGCAAGGGATCAAATTTTTGGAAGTTCTGGAAAATCACAGAGTAGAGAAAAGTACTGATGTGGGAAATGATAAACAAACCATCTCAGGAAGGGGCAGACAGCACAAATCTAAGAGTAAATCATCAGATGAGGCTAAAGGTTACAAACCTAATAAAAGGACAAAATTTGAAGGCTCTATATCTGAATGCACGTAGCATTCAAAACAAAACAAATAGAAATTAATAAGTACAAACTGATAGCCATTACAAAGACTTGGCTACAGAATGACAGAGATTGAGACCTGAATATTGTATGTGACCTTTAGGAAGACAGGAAGCTCGGTAAAGGTTGGGGGGGTGGGGTGGGGAGGGGGATGTGGCTCTGTTAATTAATGATTGGTATTAGCACATTAGAGAGGGTTGATCTAAGTTGAGGCAGCCAGGATGTAGAAGCAATTAGGGTTGAGATGAGAAATGATAAAGACAAGAAGTCACTTGTAGGAATGGTGTACAGACCCCCTAATTATAACCAGACAGTAGAACAAACTATGAAAGAAAAGATGATGGGAGCTTGTCAGAAAGATATGGCGATAATCATGGGGAATTTTAATCTACATATGTGGTGTGGATAAAGGAGAATTGATGGATGTACTTTGCTTAGATTTCCAGAAGACATTTGATAAGGTACCCCATCAAAGGTTATTGCAGATAATAAAAGTTCATGTTGTAGGGGGTAACATATTGACATAGATAGAAGATTAGCTAACTAACAGGGAACAGAGTAGATACAAATAGGTCTTTTTTGGGTTGGCAGAATGTAGTGCAACAGGGATCAGTGCTGGGGGGCCTCAACATTTTACAATTTATATAAATGATTTGGATGAAGGGACTGAAGGTGTGGTTGCTAAATATGCTGACAACACATAGATAAGAAAGTAAATTGTGAAGGGGATGTAAGGAGGTTCAAAGGGATACAGATAGGTTAAGTGAGTGGACAAGAAGCACCAAATAGAAATAATGTGGGAAAATGTGGAATTGTCCATTTTGGCAGGAAGAATAAAAAAGATGCATATTATCTAAATGGCGAAAGATTGCAGAGCTCTGAGATGCAGAGGGATCTGGGTGTCCAAGTGCATGAATCACAAGAGATTAGTGTGCAGGTACTGCAAATAATTAGGAAAGCTAATAGAATGTTATCATTTATTGAGGAGAATTGAATACAAAAGTGGGGAGGTTATCCTTCAGCTGTACAGAGCACTAGTGAGACCACATCTGGATGTAGTACTGTATTGTATTGGTCACCTTATTTAAGGTAGGATGTAAATGCATTGGAAACAGTTCAGAGACTTACTGGACTAATACAAAGAATGGGTGGGTTGTCTTATGGAAAAAGATTGGACAAGCTAGGCTTGTATTCACTGGAGTTCAGAAGAGGAGGAGGTGACTTGATTGAAACATGTAAGATCCTGAGGAGAGTGACAGAGTGGATGTGGAAAGAATGTTTCCCCTTGTGGAAGAATCTAGAACTAGGGGTCACTGATTCTAGGGATAAAGAATTGAAGCTATGAGGCCAGATTGGAGAGGTTGGGACTGTTTTCCTTGGAGAAGAGAAGGCTGAGAGGAGATTTGATAGAGGTGTTCAAGATCCTGAGGGTTATGGACAGGGTAAACAGTCACAAACTGTTCCCATTCACGAGAGCATCAAGAGCTAGAGGGCACAGATTCCAAATAATTGGCAAAAGGAGTAGAAGTGAAGTGAGGAAACATTTTTTAACCCAGGTTTGTTGTCGGGAATAAGCTTCCTGAGAGGGTGGTGGCGACTGGTTCGATCGAGGTATTTAAAAGGGAATTGGATTGCTATCTGATAAGAAAGAATGTGCAAGGTTATGGGGATAAGGCAGGGGAGTGGAATGAAGTATAATGCTCTGTCAGAGAGTCAGTGCAGAATCAATGGGCCAAATGGACTCCTGCACTGGAAAGATTCTGGGATTCACTGCTTAAAAATAAGGGGGTTAAGACAGAGATGAGAATTATTTTCTCTGAGAGGGTGAGTCTGTGAAATTCTCTTCCTCAAAAGGCAGAGTTTGAACATTTTTAAGGCTGAGCTAGATAGATTCTTGACCAACGAGGGAGAAAAGTTATCAGGGTTAGCTGGCAATGTGGGATTGAGGTTAAAATCAGATCAGCCATGATCTTACTGAGTGGCGGAGCCGGCTCAAAGGGCTGAGTGGCCTCCTCCTACCCCAATGTCAGCGATTGTGGGGTTTACGTTCTAGGGACTGACCAATATGGAAGAAGCTGACCTTCAACTTGAGAATTATCATCACTAAATGTATTTGCTGATAATTCAACATGAAGAATCCAATTAACAAGATTTGTTTTTATTCCAGGGCAGCCCGGGGAGCTCCGGCTTTCCTGGTCCGAAAGGCGATCCAGGTGACAAAGTAAGTACAAGCTCCTGATTAGCTGCTGCTTGGTTCTGTGTTCTCCAGAAAATGATCAAATACTGAGGGGAAGATACATCTCTTTACAAATTCTTGTTTAATTCCACTGCTGCTAGTGACCAGAGAAAAGCTTTCTCAATTGTGGATATTTCCCATTGTTTAAAAAAGAAACAGTCGATTTAGTCTCTCACCACCCCTGGACACTGTCACTTCACAGTCAGTGACATACCTTTGCAGTGTACACTGATTTCAGTAAAACAAGTGACCACATTTAATTCTTTAGGTAAAATTCATTAGTGATGGAACTGTGTTCTATATCCACCTCAATATTCCGTAATATATCATAGAATCCTACAGTGCAGAAGGAGGCCATTCAGCCCATCGAGTCTGCACCAACCACAAACCCACCCAGGTCCTATCCCCATAACCCCATGCATTTACCCTAGCTAGTCCCCCAGACACTATGGGGTAATTTAGTACGGCTAATCCACCTAACCCGCACATCTTTGGAGTGAGGGAGGAAACTAGAGCACCCGGAGGAAACCCACACAGACACAGGAAGAGTGCAGACTCCGCACAGACAGTGACCCAAGCCAGGAATCGAACCCGGGTCCCTGGCATTGTGAGGCAGCAGTGCTAACCATTGCATCACGGTGACGCCATCAAGTATCAAGCTTCAGGTACAATCTAGTCCATGTGAACCTATATGGTGGATTATAATCCTAGCAACGTTTTTGGGACAATCCCACATCAGCTGTACCTCTCCAATGATTCCTCTCAACTTTAGACTGAGAAAGACAGATCCCAAAGATGCTAAATGGGTCTCAGGGAGTGATCCATCTTTCCACAAAGTAAAGCAGCCCTCCCTGAGAATATTACCATTATCCCAATAGTCTTTTTAACAAGCTTCTGACAGATTATAGTATCCCAGATATTATGAGGGTCTGGGAGCCACTCGTCAGTATGCACCCACCAAAGAGTGTACAGAGCCAGATAGAGTGATACAAAAGACAATGTGACACAAAATAAATTCTGAACTACATAGACGCTTATTAAAGAACCGAATAATTCACAACCTGCTTGAAGACAGTCAATCGCAACGTTCAACTGGTTTTTGAAAAAGAGAGAAAATGTTTGAACATCTTTACCTTATTCTCAGTGTTCCATCCTGTTGCACCTTCCCAGAATCTTCTCAGTCACAAGGTCCCCTTAACTGGTTAGTTATTGGACAACATTGCTTCTTGTAAAATGTTGAGTGACCTTTGAAAAGGTGAAATTAGTAAATTCTTCTGTCACTGGCTGGTATCTCTGATAGCAAACCTATTTCACTAATCTGTTATTATGTTCTAATAGGGCCAACCAGGCCTGAGCGGAGAGAGTGGCTTCAGAGGATTACCGGTCAGTTCTTCTCTGCTTATAATTATTAACCGATTGAGAAATGTATTAGTCCGAGGTTAACGTCAGCAAGAAGCAGCATATAGATAGAGTGGAGAAGCAAAGATCCTTGCGAAACTCTGAGAGGGAAAATGGACAGAACTTCACCGGTGGGTGTCCAATCCTGATGTGGGAATGGGAAATGTCACCACTCCCACTCTGCTTTTTGCCAGTCCCCGCAGGAGTTTATAAAAATTATTTCATGGCATGTGTGTGTCACTGGCTAGGCCAGCATTTATTGTCCATCTTTAATTGCCCTTAAGAAGATGGTGGTGAGCTGCTTTGAACCGCTGCAGTCCATGTGGTGTAGGTACACCCACCATGCTGTTAGAGAGGGAGTCCCAGGATTTTGACCCTGTAACAGTGAAGGAATGGTGATATATATGCAAGTCAGGTTGGAGGACGGCCTGTAGTGGTGGCATTGCCATGTGTCTGTGGCCCTTGGCCTTCTAGGTAGTACTATTGGGGGTTTGGAAGGTGCTGCTGAAGGAGCCTTAGTGAGTTGCTGAAGTACGTTTTGTAGATAGTACACACTGCTACAAATGTGCATCAGTGGTGGAAGGAGTGAATGTGTATGGTTACGGATAGGGAGCCAGTCAAAAGGACTGCTTTGTCCTGGATGGTGTCGAGCTTCTTGAGTGTTGTTGGAGCTGCACCCATCCAGGCAAATAGAGAGTATTCCATTACATTCCTAACTTGTGCCTTGTAGACAATGGACTGGATTTGGGATGTTAGGGAATGACTTACTCACCACAGGACTTTCAGCTCAGCACCATCCAGGACAAATCAACCCACTTGATTAACACCCTAGCCACCACCTTAAACGTTCAGTCACTCCATCATCAATGCAAAGTGACAGCAATGTGTACCATCTAAAGGAGAACCTGTAGATGTCATAGAATCCCTACAGTGCAGAAGAGGCCATTCGGCCCATCGAGTCTGCACTCACTATTGACAGAGCATCTCATTCAGATCCTATCCCAGTAATCCCACCCATTCACCACGGTGAATTAATTAATTACTTAAATAGTGAATGAATTCACTATTTCCTCGGGTGGATGGAGCTATTACTAGGGGGCATAACTATAGGCTTCATGGTGGGAGATATAGGAAGGATATCAGAGGTAGGTTCTTTACGCAGAGAGTGGTTGGGGTGTGGAATGGACTGCCTGCTGTGATAGTGGAGTCAGACACTTTAGGAACTTTCAAGCGGTTACTGGATAGGCACATGGAGCACACCAGAATGATAGGGAGAGGGATAGCTTGATCTTGGTTTCGTTCGAAGCTCGGCACAACATCGAGGGCCTGAATTGTGCTGTACTGTTCTATGTTCTATGTTCTATGAATGGATCTTTGGGAGGAAACCGGAGCAAACCCATGCAGAATATTATTGCAGAAGTTATTGCAGCTCATGGTATAGGGGTAAAATATTAGCATGGATTGAGGATTGGCTGACTGACAGAAAGCAGAGAGTATGCATAAATATGTCTTGTTCTGATTGGCAGGATTGTGACAAGCGGAGTCCTCCAGGGGTCAGTGCTGAGGCCATAGCTTTTTACAATTTTTATCTATGACCTCAATAAGGGGAAGTGAAGGCATGGTAGCTCAATTGACACAAAGATGAGTAGCAGAGTATGTTGTGAAGAGAACAAAAGGAGGTTGCAGATGGATATAGATAGATTGAATGAGATGGCAAAAATCTGGCAGATGGAGCATAGTGTGGAAAAATGTGAAGCTGTTCATTTTGCTAGGAAGAATAAAAAAGCAGAATATTAATTGACTGTGGAATGACTGCAGAATTTCGAGGTGCAGAGGGATCTAGGTACTCTAGTGAATGAGTCACAAAATGTTAGTATGCAGGTACAGCAAGTAATTAAGAAGGTTAATGGAATGCTATCATTTACTACAAGAGGAGGATTGGTGCAGAACGGATGGGCCAAATGGCTTCCTCCTGCACTGTGGGGATTCTATGGTTGTTCTGTCAAGGAGCTGCTGTAAAATGGACCAAAGTCCTGAGAGGTGAGTAAATAGAGCTTCATTCTATCTGCAACTTGTTTTATAATCCGAGAAAATTTAGCTGAATGGAAGGAGACGCAAAGACATTTGCTGTTAAACTGGACTCTGGGGTAGTGCCGGCTGATTGGAAAACAGCTACTGTTACGCCGCTGTTTAAAAAAGGAAGTAGACAAAAGGCGGGTAACTACAGGCCGGTTAGCTTAATGTCCGTAGTTGGAAAGATACTGGAGTCCATCATTAAAGAGGAAATAGCAGAGCACCTGAATAAGAATGGTTCGATCAAGCAGACGCAGCATGGATTCATGAAGGAAAAGTCGTGTTTGACGAATTTACTGGATTTTTATGAAGATGTGACTAGTGCGGTTGACAGAGGGGAACCGGTGGATGTGGTGTTTTTAGATTTCCAGAAGGCATTCGATAAGGTGCCTCACAAAAGGTTGCTACAGAAGATTGGGGTACACGGAGTTGGGGGTAAGGTGTTGGCGTGGATTGGGGATTGGCTATCTAACAGGAAGCAGAAAGTTGGAATAAATGGGTGTTTTTCTGGTTGGCAGTTGGTGACCTGTGGCGTGCCGCAGGGATCGGTGCTGGGGCCTCAACTGTTTACCATTTACATAGATGATCTGGAGGAGGGGACTGAGTGTAGGGTATCAAAGTTTGCTGATGACACGAAGATGAGTGGGAAAGCGAATTGCGTGGAGGACGAGGAAAGTCTGCAGAGAGATTTGGATAGGCTGAGCGAGTGGGCGAGGATCTGGCAGATGGAATATAACGTTGGCAAATGTGAGGTTATCCACTTTGGAAGAAATAATAGTAAATTGGAATATTATTTAAATGGAGAAAAATTACATAATGCTACTGTGCAGAGGGACCTGGGGGTCCTTGTGCACGAATCGCAAAAACTCAGTCTGCAGGTGCAGCAGGTGATCAAGAAGGCGAATGGAATGTTGGCCTTTATCGCGAGGGGGATAGAATATAAAAGCAGGGAGGTCTTGCTGCAACTATACAAGGCACTGGTGAGGCCGCAACTGGAGTACTGTGTGCAGTTTTGGTCCTCTTATTTGCGAAAGGATATATTGGCCTTGGAGGGAGTGCAGAGAAGGTTCACCAGGTTGATACCGGAGATGAGGGGTGTAGCTTATGAGGAGAGATTGAACAGATTGGGCCTGTACTCGTTGGAGTTTAGAAGGCTGAGGGGTGATCTTATAGAGACATATAAGATAATGAAGGGGCTGGATAGGGTAGAGGTGGAGAGATTCTTTCCACTTAGAAGGGAAACCAGAACTAGAGGGCACAGCCTCAAAATAAGTGGGGGCCGGTTCAGAACAGAGTTGAGGGGGAACTTCTTCTCTCAGAGGGTGGTGAATCTCTGGAATTCTCTGCCCATTGAAGTGGTGGAGGCTACCTCGTTGAATATGTTTAAATCACGGATTGATGGATTTCTGATCAGTAGGGGAATTAAGGGTTATGGGGAGCAGGCGGGTAAGTGGAACTGATTCGCTTCAGATCAGCCATGATCTTGTTCAATGGCGGGGCAGGCTCGAGGGGCTAGATGGCCTACTCCTGCTCCTATTTCTTATGTTCATATGTTCTTAAACAGCTTATAATATCCTGGTTTAATCTCTACAACTGTTGTGAGAATCAATGATACCTAGATGGTCAAAGCAATGGCTGATTGATGCTTCTCTTTGTTTCCAGGGTAAACCAGGTCAGAAAGGTGAATGCTGTGATAAAGATTCAGAGGTGAGGGATCTCATTCATTACGAAACTGTCCTCATTCATTTCAGTAGGACATCGGACTATGTGAGGACATCAGACTGTGTGCTTTTCTCTCAGTCAGGTCTGGACACTGAAACAGATTGCTTACAATCACATACAGGGCACCTGCACTTATTTCTACCTCCTCAACATCTCCTAACCCCATCCCTGCCTCAGCTCATCTGCTGCTGAAACCTTCATTCATACCTTTGTTCCCTCGAGATCATTCATAGAATATGTGCATCGCTGGCTGTGCCAACATTTGTAGTCCATCCCTAATTGCTCTTGAACTGAGTGTCTCGCTCATCCATTTCAGAGGGCAATTAAGAGTCAACCACATTGCTGTGGCTCTGGAATCACCTGTAGGCCAGACCAGGTAAGGACAGCAGATTTCCTTCCCTGAAGGACATTAGTGACCCCAGATGGGTTTTTACAACAATCGACAATGATTTCATGGTCAGTATTAGACTTTGAATGCCAGATTTTGTTTTCCCTATTGGTGATATTCGAACCCGGCTGCCCTGCTCCGTGCATTCAGTTGCCTGGGCCAACTCCATACCTTTTTCGAAGGTAATTTTTGTCTTTGCCAGGAACCTTCTTTTGAATTAATGAGCTGTTTATACACAGACCATTCTGTCCCTTAACATTTCAGTTGGTACTAGGATGAATTTGCAGTTCTGCCAGTCCCCTAAGTCTTACCATGAAGCCTGAGACTGTCTTCCCTGACTCACGGATTTCCGTATGAAGTTTGTACCTCAGCATAGTGATTGAGGGATGGCAGTTTAAATGACTTTTGAACTGGACAAATTACTTTGTGTCTGGGGTGTCTGGTGATGTTAATGTTCTCACTAAGCTGTACATCTGATAACCTTTTGATAAGGTTCCCCACGGTAGGCTATTGCAGAAAATACGGAGGGATGGGATTGAGGGTGATTTAGCGGTTTGGATCAGGAATTGGCTAGCTGTAAGAAGACAGAGGGTGGTGGTTGATGGGAAATGTTCATCCTGGAGTTCAGTTACTAGTGGTGTACCGCAAGGATCTGTTTTGGGGCCACTGCTGTTTGTCATTTTTATAAATGACCTGGATGAGGGCGTAGAAGGATGGGTTAGTAACCTTGCGGATGACACTAAAGTCGTGGAGTTGTGGACAGTGCGGAAGGATGTTGCAGGTTACAGAGGGACATAGATAAGCTGCAGAGCTGGGCTGAGTGGTGGCAAATGGAGTTTAATGCGGAAAAGTGTGAGGTGATTCACTTTGGAAGGAGTAACAAGAATACAGAGTACTGGGCTAATGGTTGACGAGGGAAGGGCCGTGGATGTCGTCTATATGGACTTTAGTAAAGCGTTTGACAAAGTCCCTCATGGTAGGCTGGTGAAAAAGGTTGGATCTCATGGGATAAAGGGGGAGGTGGCTAGATGGGTGGAGAACTGGCTTGGTCACAGAAGACAGAGGGTGGTAGTGGAAGGGTCTTTTTCCGGCTGGAGGCCTGTGACTAGTGGTGTTCCGCAGGGCTCTGTATTGGGACCTCTGCTGTTTGTGATTTGTATAAATGATCTGGAAGAAGGTGTAACTGGGGTGATCAGTAAGTTTGCGGACGACACAAAATGGGCAGGACTTGCAGATAGTGAGGAGCATTGTCAGAAGCTACAGAAGGATATAGATAGGCTGGAAATTTGGGCAAAGAAATGGCAGATGGAGTTCAATCCTGATAAATGCGAAGTGATGCATTTTGGTAGAAATAATGTAGGGAGGAGCTATACGATAAAAGGCAGAACCATAAAGGGTGTAGATACGCAGAGGGACCTGGGTGTGCAAGTCCACAGATCCTTGAAGGTGACGTCACAGGTGGAGAAGGTGGTGAAGAAGGCATATGGCATGCTTGCCTTTATAGGACGGGCATAGAGTATAAAAGTTGGGGTCTGATGTTGCAGATGTATAGAACGTTGGTTCGGCCGCATTTGGAATACTGCGTCCAGTTCTGGTCGTCACACTACCAGAAGGACGTGGAGGCTTTGGAGAGAGTACAGAGGAGGTTTACCAGGATGTTACCTGGTATGGAGGGGCTTAGTTATGAGGAGAGATTGGGTAAACTGGGATTGTTCTCTCTGGAAAGACGGAGGATGAGGGGAGACTTAATAGAGGTGTATAAAATGATGAAAGGCATAGATAGGGTGAACGGTGGGAGACTTTTCCCCAGGTCGGTGGTGACGTTCACGAGGGGCCATAGGTTCAAGGTGAAGGAGGGGAGGTTTAACACAGATATCAGAAGGACATATTTTACACAGAGGGTGGTGGGGGCCTGGAATGCGCTGCCAGGCAAGGTGGTGGAGGCGGACACACTGGGAACGTTTAAGACTTATCTAGACAGCCATATGAACGGAGTGGGAATGGAGGGATACAAAAGAATGGTCTAGTTTGGACCAGGGAGCGGCACGGGCTTGGAGGGCCGAAGGGCCTGTTCCTGTGCTGTATTGTTCTTTGTTGGTAAGATACTTGGTAGTGTGGATGAGCAGAAAGATCTCGGTGTACATGTGCATAGATCCCTGAAAGTTGGCACCCAGGTTGATAGGGTTGTTAAGAAGGCGCACAGTGTGTTAGCTTTTATTGGTAGAGGGATTGAGTTTCGGAGCCATGATGTCATGTTGCAGCTGTACAAAACTCTGGTGCGACTGCACTTGGAGTATTGCGTACAGTTCTGGTCGCCGCATTATAGGAAGGATGTGGAAGCATTGAAACGGTGCAGAGGAGATTTACCAGGATGTTGCTGGGAAGGTCTTATGAGGAAAGGCTGAGTGACTTGAGGCTGTTTTCGTTAGAGAGAAGGTTAAGAGGTGACTTAATAGAGGCATACAAGATGATCAGAGGATTAGATAGGGTGGACAGTGAGAGCCTTTTTCCTCGGATGGTGATGGCTAGCACGAGGGGACATAGCTTTAAATTGAGGGGTGATAGATATAGGACAGATGTCAGAGGTAGGTTCTTTACTCAGAGAGTAGTAAGGGTGTGGAATGCCCTGCCTGCAGCAGTAGTGGACTCGCCAACATTAAGGGCATTTAAAGGGTCATTGGATAAACATATGGATGATATTGGAATAGTGTAGGTTGGCAGCACGGTAGCACAGTGGTTAGCACTGCTGCTTCACAGCTCCTGGGACGTGGGTTCGATTCCCGGCTTGGGTCACTGTCTATGTGGAGTTTGCACATTCTCCTCGTGTCTGCGTGGGTTTCTTCCGGGAGCTCCGGTTTCCTCCCACAATCCAAAGATGTGCGGGTTAGGTTGATTGGCTATGCTAAAATTGCCCCTTAGTGTCCTGGGATGCATAGATTAGAGGGATTAGTGGGTAAAATATATGGGGGTAGGGCCTGGGTGGGATTGTGGTCGGTGCAGACTCGATGGGCCGAATGGCCTCTTTCTGTACTGTAGGGTTTCTATGATTTCTATGAGATGGGCTTTAGATTGGTTTCACAGGTCGGCGCAACATTGAGGGCCGAAGGGTCTGTACTGCCCTGTAATGTTCTGTGTCTGTGAGCCACAGACTGTCAGCAAAATAACCTTCCTCTTGTCTTCTGCGGTTATTTCATTTGCAACAAAGTAATATCGCAGTCTTTCTACGTATCGTTCCCAGTCATCGATCTCAGGATCAAATGGCTCGATCTTTCCTATAATAGGCATTGCTAAGTGAGTGTACCTCATTTCATCGCATTCTCAACGCTCCCCCCCCAGCTAGATACTGCAGACTTCGACGACTTTGATGTTTGCCTAATTGCCAATGTAATAGATCGAGGGCTACTCGATGCAGTTTTAACAATAAAGGCTTTATTGCCAACAGAGTAATTATATAGATGTAAAACAAATCCAACTGGATTACAGTGTGACTGCTCCTCTGGGTTCCCGAGCTCCAGCTTCCAGTCCTTCCTTGACCAGTGGTCTGTCCCCTCCTGCTGACACCACTTACCTATGAAAAGTTTATTTTCAACCTATACCCCTAAAATGCAGATATATGAAAATATAAAATGTAAGTGGATATATTTGTACTAATGATTTCAAAGATACTGTACATGTTTAACCAAAAGAGAAAATGCTGGAAAATCTCAGCGGTTCTGGCAGCATCTGTGAGAAGAGAAAAGAGCTGACGTTTCAAGTCCAGATGACCCTTTGTCAATTTCTCCCACTCTTTCTGTTTCTCAACAGAGAGAAGGCATTCAGCAGCTTCGAGAGGCCCTGAAGATATTAGCTGAAAGAGTTTTGATTTTGGAACACATGATTGGAATCCATGGTGAGTGAGTGTAAGGGTAAATAGTTGAGATTTTCGTCATTGTTGGTCACACTGGATGCAATGTCGGGCTCTCGCTACAATTCATGGATATGATTTGTCTACAAATTGTAACAGGTTAACTCGATATGGTCCAGAGAAAATGTACAACTGCTCGCCTTATTAAATTGAATGTAATTGATGACATTTCCTGAGCTGTTTATCACCCATTCTCAGGAGGTTGATGATGAGATAGATAATTGTCCCCCACCCCCCTATCACTGGCTAGGCCAGTATTTATTGCCCATCCCGAATCGCTCTTGAGAAGTTGCTGATGAGCCACCTTCTTGAATTGCTGCAATCCCTGAGGTGTAGGTACACACACTATGCATTAGAAGCATAGAAACATAGAAATAGGAGCAGGAGGAGGCCATTTGCCCCTTCAAGCCTGCTCCGCCATTCATTATGATCATGGTTGACCGTGCAACTCAATAACATATTCCCACATTTACCCCCATATCCTTCAATCCCCTTGGCTCCAAGAACTAGATCTAACTCCTTGAAAACATAGTGTTTTGGTCTCAACTGCTTTGTATGGTAACAAATTCCAAAGGTTCACTATTCTCTGGGTGAAGGAATTTCTCCTCATCTCAGTCCTAAATGGTTTATCCCGTATCCTTAGACTGTGACCCCTGGACTTGCCCACCATTGGGAACATTCTTTCTGAATCTACCCTGTCCAATCCTGTTAGAATTTTATAGGTTTCTATGAGATCCCCCATCATTCTTCTAAACTCCAGTGAATGTAATCCTAACCGACTCGACCTCTCCTCGTATGTAGTCCTGCCATCCAAGGAATCAGTCTGGTAAACATTTCTGCACTCACTCTATCGCAAGAACATCCTTCCTCAGATAAGGAGAACAAAACTGCACAAAATATTCCAGTGTGGCCTCACCAAGGCCCTGTATAATTGCAGCAAGACATCCCTGCTCCTGTACTCAAACCCTCTCGCTTTGAAGGCCAACATACCCTTTGGCTTTTTTACCACCTGCTGCACCTACATGCTTACCTTCAGCGATTGGTGTACGAGGATACCCAGGTCTCATTACACCTTCTCCTCTTTTAATTTATGGCCATTCAAATAATAACCTGCTTTCCTGTTTTTGCTACCCAAATGGATAACCTCACATTTATCCACACTATACTGCATCTGCCAATCATTTGCCCACTCACGTAGCCTGTCCAAATCACACTGAAGCATCTCTGCATCCCCCTTACAGTTCACCCTCCCACCCAGCTTTGTGTTATCTGCAAATTTGGAGTTATTACATTTGGTTCCCTCATCGAAATCAATGTGAATAGGTGGGGTCCCAGTACTGATCCCAGTGATACCCCACTAGTCACTGCCTGTCAATCAGAAAAAGACCCATTTATTCCTACACTTGGTTTCCTGTCTGCCAACCAGTTTTCTATTAATCTCAATACACTACACCCAATTCTAAGTGCTTTAATTTTACACTAATCTCCCATGTGGGACTGGTCAAAAGTCTTCTGAAAGTGCAAATAAACCACATCCACTGGCTCCCCCTCATCAGCTCTACTAGTTACATCCTCAAAGAACTCCAATAGATTTGTCAAACATGATTTCCCTTCATAAATCCATGCTGACTCTGTCCGACTCTATTTTCAAAGTATTTGGCTGAACAATCTTTGATAATGGATTCCAGAATTTTCCCCATTACCAATGTACCAATGACTGATCTATAATTCCCTGCCTTCTCTCTACCTCTCTTTCTAAATAGTGGGGTTACATTAGCTACCCTCCAGTCTGTAGGAACTGTTCCAGAGATTATAAAATTTTGGAAGATGACCACCAATGCATCCACTATTTCTCGGGCCGCTTCCTTAAATACTCAGGGATGTAGATTATCAGGTCCTGGAGATTTATCAGGCTTCAATCCCATCATTTTTCCCCATACCATTTCTCTACTAATATTGGTCTCCTTCAGTTCCTCACTCCTACTAAACCCTGTGTTGCCCAACATTTTCTTCTATGTTATTTAGAGTGATAGAGCACAGAAGGAGGCCTTTCAACCCACTGAGTCTGCACCAACAAAACTACACTAAATCTACATTAATCCCACTTTCCAGCACTTGGCCCATAGCCTTGAATGTATTTCAAGTCCTGATCCACATACGTTTTAAACGTTGTGAGGTCTCCCGCCTCTACTACCCTCCCAGGCAGCATGTTCCAGACTCCCACCACCCACTGGGTGAAAAACATTTTCAAATTCCCTCTAAACCTCCTGCCTCTCACCTTAAAATGATGCCCCCTCGTTATTGACCCCTCAGCCAAGGGGAACAGCTGCTGCCTTTTCACCCTGTCCATACCCCTAATAATCTCATACACCTCAATCTCTTCTCCCCTCAGCCTTCTCTGCTCAAAAGAAAACAAACCTGTGCCTATCCAGCCTCTCTTCATAGCCTTTCCTGCCAGCAGGATCTTCCTGTTCCTATGGCTGGCTCACCCCCGCCACAGGTTTCCCAGCGACAGGGACTGGATTCAATAGGAAATCCCATTGACAGCGGTGTGACAAACGATTCCACCGCTGGCTAAAGTAGGACCGCCTCCCGCCACCAAGAGACATGGTGCGGGGTGGGGTGCAGAGAATCCTGCTCTCTATTTCCATTCCTATCGAGATATTCTGCTACATACAGATTAGAAGGAGTAGGCCATTTGGCCCCTCGAGCCTGCTCCACCATTTGCTGATCATTGCTGATCTGACTGTCAACTCCATCTTCCTGTTTACCCCTGACACTATTTGACTCTTTTGTCAATCAACAATGTCTCTAACTCAACCTTAAGAATATTCATTGACCCAGCCACTATTACTTTCTGAGGAAGAGAATTCCAGACTAACAATCTGTTCAAATAAACTTTCTTCTCATTTCCATCTAGTCTCTCCCACTAGGAGAAACATTCTTTCAACATCCACCCTGTCAATTCCCCCTCAGGATTGTGTATGTTTCAATAAGATCACCTCTCATTCTTCTAAACTCCAATGGATACAGGTCCAACCTGTCCAGCCTTTCCTCATAAGATAATCCCCCTCCATCCCAGGAATCAGTTGAGTGATCCTTCTCTAAGCTGCTCCTAATGCAATTATATCTTTTCTTAAGCAAGGAGAGAAAACTATGCACAATGCTTCAAATGTGGTCTCCAATGCCTTTGTAATGGTAGCAAAATGTTCTTGCTCAATCCCCTTGAATAAACACCAATATTCCATTTGCCTTCCTAATTACTTGCCATACCTGCAGACTAACTTTTTGTGATTCCATAAGACCATAAGACATAGGAGCAGAATTAGGCCACTCGGCCTATTGAGTCTGTTCCGCCATTCAATCATGGCTGATGTTTTTCCCTCATCATCATTCTTCTGCCTTTTCCCCATTACCCCTGATCCCCTTATTAATCAAGAGCCTATCCCCTATCTCTCTTAAAGACACTCAATGACCTGGCCTCCACAGCCTTCTGCGACAAAGAGTTCCAGATTCACCACTCTCTGGCTGAAGAAATTCCTCCTCATCTCTGTTTTAAAGGATCGTCCCTTTAGCCTGAGGTTTTGCCCTCTGGTTCTAGTTTTTCCTACTAGTGGGAACATCCTCTCCACGCCCACTGTATCCAGGCCTCGCAGTATCCTGTAAGTTTCAATAAGATCCCCCCTCATCCTTCTAAACTCCAATGAGCACAGACCCAGAGTCCTCAATTGTTCCTCATATGACAAGCTGTTCATTCCAGGGATCATTCTTATGAACCTCCTCTGGACCCTTTCTAAGGCCAGCACATCTTTCCTTAGATATGGGGCCCAAAACTGCTCATAATACTCCAAATGGGGTCTGACCAGAGTCTTATACAGCCTCAGAAGTACATCCCTGCTCTTGTATTCTAGCCCTCTCGACATGAAGCTAACATTACATTTGCCTTCCTAACTGTCAACTGAACCTGCACTTTAACCTTAAGAGAATCTTGAACAAGGACCCCCAAGTCCCTTTGTGTTTCTGATTTCTTAAGCATTTTCCCATTTAGAAAATAGTCTATGTCTCTATTCCTCCTTCCAAAGTGCTTAACCTCACACTTTTCCACATTGTATTCCATCTGCCACTTCTTTACCCACTCCCCTAACCTGTCTCAGTCCTTCTGCAGCCCCCCCCCTGCTTCCTCAACACTACCTGTATTCATATACCAGGACACCTAGATCCCTCTGTAGCTCAGAGTTGTGCAGTCTCTCTCCATTTAAATAACATGCAGCTTTTCCTGTCAGAGAGGACAAGTTCACAATTTCCCCACATTATAATTCATCTGACAATTTAAGATTATGAGAGGTGTGGGCAGGGTGGATAGGAAGCAGATGTTCCCCTTATTTGAAGGGTCAATAACGAGGGGGCATAATTTTAAGGTGAGGGGAAGGAGGTTTAGAGGGGAGGGGAATTTTTTTTTCACTCAGAGGGTGGTGGGAGTCTGAAGTGCACTGCCTGAGAGGGTAGTAGAGGTAGGAAACCTCACAACCTTTAAAAAGTACACGGAAGAGCAGTTGAAAAATCAAAATGTTCACGGCTTTGGGCCAAGTGCTGGAAAGTGGGATTAGTGTAAATTTAGTGAAGTTTTGTCAGTGCAGCCTCGATAGGCTGAAGGGCCTCTTCTGTACTGTATGACTCTATGAACATCTTGCCCAAAGTGTTTATTGTACAGTCTGGGAATGGACATTGCCGGAGTCTATACTCTGTGATGAATAGACCCACACAAGATGGGAAGAGGATGTCAAATGGGTCAATTTTAAATTGAAACAAATAATATTGGAAATAAACAGCCTGCCCATCCACATTGCAACCCATGGAACTGATTAGTATTGTCTCAGAACTTACTCGATGCTATCTTTGCAGAGACAAGCACTCCCACAACACTGGAGTCTGGGTCAGGATTTGAAGCCTTGCTTTCAAATGAAAAGGTCAAGAGGGAAAGACAATTGCATCGTACTCTCTCTACACTGCTGACTGGCCAGGAACGGAAGCAGAACTAGAGGCAGGAAGGACACAGGCTGGAGATACTCGAGGGAAATAGTTTGTTAAAGGTGCAGCCTTGGTTGGCCCACATTGACTTGAGAGACCCCATTGAATTGTCTTCTTAAGAAATTCAAAAAGCAGATGCTGGAAATCTGCAAACAGCAGAAAATGTTGTTAATACTCAGTGGGCCGGTTACTATCTATGGTGGGAGCAGAGTAGTTAACATTTCACCAAAAGTTCCAGATTCCATGACAGCTCCATGTCTTAAACATGAGGTCATCCCTTCTCCCGGATGCTAATGGACCCTTTATTCTCTGATTTGCCATTAAGTTTTTTGTCCTAAACATTCATGTATCAAAGAAGTGTTCCAGAATAGCTGACTTTTAACTGACTGTTTCAGGAGGAGGGCAGGAGCTGTGAGCTATAAAGTTCTATGAATAAAACAGCACTGGAAGCTGTTGATCTCATTTATAAATTCTCCTGTGTGTCCTATCATCGTAACTGGTTTTAGCTATTTGTTAAACACCCTTAGATGATGTGGTGAGGGAGAATGGTGTGGGCTGCTGAGAAATACCCTGTTCATTGTGTTTAAATTACATCAAATCTGTTTGGAATATCTTCACATTACACATAAACACTAAAATAAATCTTCAACCTATTCACAAGAGAATTCTCAGCCTCTGCTGTGTTGATGGAGGCGTTAGGACAGTGTGATGTACAACATAGTTGATCAGCAGACCAGCTGTCCAAATGGATGTTTTGGATTTTGATAGACTAACTCGATCAAAGACCCTTTTCTTGGCTTCTTCAGAAATCACTGACAGATCGCATTCCTTTAAGTGGGTCACACTGTTATCACAGCCACCAGCCTCCTGCTTAATTAATAGTAATGAGGCACAGAATCCTACAGTGCAGTAGGAGGCCATTTGGTCCATCGAGTCTGCACCCACTCTTACCTAGGCCCTATCCCCATAACCCACTAATCCTCATAACCTATGTATGTCTTTGGACACTAAGGAGAAATTTAGCATGGCCAATCCACCTAACCAAACATCTTTGGAGTGTGGGAGGAAACCAGAGCACCCGGAGGAAATGCAGGCATGGGGAGAACACGCAAACTCCACACAGACTGTCACCCAAGGCCGGAATCGAACACAGGTCCCTGGAGCTGTGCAGTAGCAATGCTAACCACTGTGCCACCCACATAAGGAGTTGTAACCAAATAATCAGACTAAAATTCAAACAATTAAAAATGTACTTGCACTTGCAAAAGATAGAGCGAAGGTTCTAGTTTCCAAAACCCTACAAGAATGGGCTTCTGTTACCCCAACTCATGGGTCCACTTAAATGCTTAGTAGGGGTGGAGGGATGGGGGATGGGGGGGGGGGGGGGGGCAGTGCAGGCAGAGCTCGAATTTCTAATGTAACCTCTGCCCCCAATTCTGACTAGACTGCAGATGACCAAGAGTCAGAAAACCCACCAAGCAGGAGCAGTGTTCAGAGCTACAGTTCACCAGAGCAGGCAGTGCAGAGAAAATAATGAATTCTTCACAAAGGCCCATTGGAATTTATTCTCATGTTTAATGTTGGGGGTTTAGGGGGTCCTACTGCAGAAATACACCTAATAACATTGAGACTGGCTAGAGTGACGTACAGCCTGGGGAGCAGGTATCTGCAGACATTCCTAGCCATGTATGTCATCCTGATCCTGACATTGACAGTGTCTGTGGCCCAGGCTTGTTTACCTGCCTCATCCTCTGCATAAAACAGAGAGAGAGCGCGAAAGAATCCTCATGCAATGGACAGTTTGGCTTCACTAACAAACAAAACTTAATTTAAAAAGTATCATGAAAATACAACCAAATACAAATGGTAAACTTTACAAATACTCAGGCTAAAAGCAAGAGGAGGTCCAGATAAATGCTGAATCAGTATCAGCTGAGAAAATGTCCTGGTGACAATCTCAGGAAATTGCCAATCTTAAACACGTGTTTACAATAGCTTAACAAACTAATAGGAAATGCCGCTCTGAGTTAGGATTTCTTCGATCCACCTGAGTAGGAGTTTACGTGTGTGAGAAAGAAGGTGCACATCTGGACTTTCGAACCACATCAGTTCTCTGCTCCCCCAGCAAAGGCCACCAGGACATTTTCCTCATTTCTATCAGTATCAGAATGAAACTGTTCTCTGATTATTCCTCATGGATGGAGAACACCGGATTCTTGACTTGTCCAAAGTGGGTCAACATAAAATACTGCACTTTTAAACAGATCTTTCCATTAAAATCTATGATGTGGAGATGCCGGTGTTGGATTGGGGTGGACAAGATGAGAGGGCATGCAACATCAGATTATAGTCCAACAGGTTTATTTGAAATCACCTGACGAAGGAGCATCTCTCCGAAAGCTTGTGATTTCACATAAACCTGTTGGACGGTAATCTAGTGTCGTGTGACCTCTCATCTCATGAAAATCTAACACCCAAATATTTGGAGGGATATTTTCTGATCATTTGAAAGAAAATGTTTTGCTGTCTTAGGCAGAATGTTATTTTGTTCAAACCTTTTTTATTATAACAGGTATTATATCGGTATGAATCCTTATATACAAATTAATAAATACTGTACCAGCGAGTGTGCATTTGGTAAATATAATATATATGACATTTTAGATGTAGGTTTTGCACTAGATTTTTGCATTTTAATTTTCTTTATCATTTGCTCAGATTTTTTGGGTGTAGTTTATATTCCCATACAACACAATCCAATGCAACTGACATTAGAAATGTCAATGGAACCAATCCCATATGCATGCTAATGTATAGACTATCTGAAGATTGTAAGGTTAACACATGGAGATGGGATTGGACATTAGGTTATTACACAAAACCTGCCTAATTTGGGAGGAATTTGTCATCTCACTTAGATGGCAGATTGGGCTGATGAAGATGTGCGAAAGGGGTTTTACTCCATTCAGTTTCACCTGGAATTGCTTGGTAATGACAATGGTTCCCAAATTCAACAACAATTAGTTCCCCACCAAAGTCCCTCCCATTGATGTATGCAAAATCTAACGAAGAAGAGAAAGTAATTGCTACAGTGTTCATCCACTGGATGCGTTGACCTTTGCCCCTGTTGAATGTGTTGATTGTAACCACTTTTATGTGACTGTACCTTTATAATGAATGTTAAATGCATCAAATTCCTCCCACTAACAATATTCAGTATGCATGTTTAGTTTGCTGACCATTCTCTGTACTTATGTAGCATTAATTGCATTTATATTTATATATATATATATATACACACTGTTTTATTATCTATGTCTGGTTGGAAATGTAGGAGACCTTGTCAACCATTGCAGTTTGCAAACAACATCCACATATATTGCACTGAGGTTGTTGGTGATGTTCAGCAAAACAACGATCATATTTATTGTCCACACTTCCTGATGTCGAGACACAAATTAAAGATATTTCTAACCAGTCTGCTGCTAGTGTTGAAGTTGGGTAGTTTAATGAAATGACTGGTCATTTAATTCATTTGTTGTTTGTGGGATCTTGCTGTGTTAATTGGCTGCTGTGTGTATCTGACATGATGTGGAGATGCCAGCGTTGGACTGGGGTGAACACAGTAACAGTTTTAACAACACCAGGTTAAAGTCCAACAGGTTTATTTGGTAGCTCCTGTCTGGAGACAATACACATTTCTTTAACCTGTGCTTAATGCTCCCTCCACCCACATTGTCTGTATCTTTAAGATCTGGTTGGCTGTAGGGATTCGCATTCTAATCAGTATTCTGTACCTTGATTTTGTGTCTGTGCACTGTTTGAGAGCACATTTCCACTCCATCTGACGAAGGAGCAGCGCTCCGAAAGCTAATGGTATTTGCTACCAAATAAACCTGTTGGACTTTAACCTGGTGTTGTTAAAACTGTTACTATGTATCTGACATGAACAGTGACTGCATTTCCTTTGGAGTCCATTGCCTGTCTCCAATAACTCCCTTCGTTACGGTGACTGGCATTTTACTTCTTTCACCTAATCTATATCATGGAGATGAGCTGGCTGCTATATGTTCTTAATCACCTCTTTATATTAACACAAACAAGGAGCAGGAGTGGCCACTCAGCCCCTCTAGCCTGCTCCGCCATTTAATAAGATCATGGCTGATTTGATTGTAACCTCAAATCCATATCCCGCCTACCCCGAACACTCATCTCTCCACTGCTTCCCCCCCCCCCTCCCCCCACCCCCCGACACCCCCCGCTTTGTTTACCAAGAATCTGTCTAGCTCTACCTTAAAATATCCAGACTCTGCTTCCAGTGTATTTTCAGGAAGAGAGTTCCACGGACTCTCAACCCTCGGAGAAAAGAATTACCTAATCTCCATTTTAACTGGGTAACCCCTTACTTTTAAACAGTAACCCCAAATTCTAGCTTCTCCCACAAGAGGAAACATCCACTCCACATCCATCATGTCAATACCCCTCAGGATCTGATATGTTTCAAAAGTCACTTCTTGCTCTTCTAAACTCCAGTGAATACAAGTCCAACCTGTCCATCCATTCCTCATCAGGCAACCCACCCATTCCTGGTATTAGTCTAGTAAACTTCTGAGCGGTTAATGCATTTACATCCATCCTTAAATAAAGAGACCATTACTGTGCACAATACTCTAGATCTGGTCCCACCAGTGCCCTGTACAACTGAAGCATAACCTCCCTCATTGAATTTTGCATTCAATTCCCCTCATAGATTAGCTTTCCTAATTACTTGCTGAAGTAGGTAAAAATACTTCTGAGGCTGGTATGAGTCAAAATAGAATAAGGCTTTATTCTCACAAGCTTGCGGGAGAACCTGACCCCTTGAAAGCGGAAGCCAAAGTTCTCCCTGAACACAAGAAGCGTGGACCTTTATACATCAGGGTTCCCAATACAAGTCATGAAGCAAAGTCCAGTTAACAGTCCTTGATCATAAATTATAGTTCCTTTAACAGCTTCTGATACACTCTGGTTTATGGTTAGAGACCATCTGGTATCCTTGGGTCATAAAGCACAATTCTCCTGGTCGTTGTAGTCAAGATGCAACCTCTGGTCCCCCGCTCTTCCCGCGGCCTTTCCTTTGAAGTAACTGTGTGCGATTGCAGCTGTCCCAGTGGGAGTCCTCCTTCAAATGGCCATTCTCGCACTCTACCATTTGGTAGCTGCTTCCTTTGTTTAAATCATACACAAGCCTACGGAAAAGCAAGACTTACAACCCAACATCTACATTTAACTGTCCGTTTTATCAGAATGATATAAACAAGCAAGGGAACCATGAACAAATGGCTTACATTACTAAAAGTTAAAGATGAAAGACATGAACAAATGGCTTATACTACTACCAGGAGCAATATGAACAAAGGGGAGACTAGCCATAAGGAAGGGTTATGTTTGTGATATATTCCAGGTACAAAGTTCAACCTTTTGGGTACAAAATACATTGAGTACAAAAAAAAACATTAACCCTTCCCCTTCTTCAATCCCCCCTTTTGGTCAGAGGCCAAGTGCAAACATGGCCTCATGACCAATTTAGAGCCAAATGTTACCAGCATATGGGCCTACCCCCTTCGTCAGGAAGTCTGCCCTTTCTGCCTGTACACTTGCACTCGGCATAATCCAGGCTGTTACCGTTTTACAACAACGTTCAATAATGCCATACAAATACAACATGCGATAACAATGACAATTAATACAATTAACCCGTGCATCAGGTATGATCCCCACGACCCAAACCATTGCCCCAGCCATCCCGGAGGGTTATAATTATGATATTGGCTCCCTTCATCTTGTATTGTCTTCACTACTCGTTTGATATAATCTGCCAAACGAGTTATATTTTAATCATCTGGGATATACGTGCAGCATTCGGATTCAATTACAGCGCACGTTCCTCCCTGGAAAGCCAACACATAATCAAGTGTCAATCGGTTCTGTAAAGCAACAGTCCGGATAGCTACAACCTCGGCTGATACTTCAGAGAAGGCTGTGCTCACCTCCTCAAACCTGTCTCTAGTTTCATTCGCAATTCTCTCCAAGGTCGAGTCCATATGTATAATAAGTTCCTGAGCTGCTTTTGCTGTCCCATAAAGTGGGAAAGCTATCATAAAGAACCGTTCTGTCTCACTAATGGTGAATATAGGGTACCACATATACTAAATAACACGATCCTACCCAATCCCAAGGAAGCCATGGGTCGGCATTGTTTCCACAGATACAACAGGTACCATTATATGCAGTCATGCTGCTCATATAAGTAGAGGAGAGGCTGACCAGGACATCAGCAGTGGGGCAATGGATTGTAATCTGTTGCGCCAAAGCCCAGGCACCACTGGTGACATTAATCTGCTGGGTGCAGTAGCTACGGCCAACAAGTATGGTTCCGTTTCTTACCAAGCAGATAGATCCCCCCTTGTTGGGTTTTCACAACATGCCTGATGGGGTTTCAAATGTCACTTTCCTTGTCCCATCTTGGGTTCCATTCTGATTCGAAATCCCCTCTACCATTCCCGGAGTTGACAAAGGGATAGGGAATAAAGGACTTCCGCCCCCGCCCTTCCTTTCGTGCATGGGAATATGTAAGCAGACCCAGCACTTGCTCAAAATTTTGACTGCAATACATACAAGTGAGACATATACATGAAAGTGTTCATGTGATAGGGTCGGATTTTAGAGGATTGGTACAATGATCACTTGGATCAACCAAATCGCGTGTTAATGTACAGATCCTTCCGAGCCCTCCGCTGATCCACAAGTCTACACAATTCCACCTATACTTCCCCTCCGTAACTAGCAGGGCAAGGGTCGTGAGAAGCAGCAAGAAAATCATCCTATCACTTAACTAATAACCCGCGCGACCGTTATACAATGGTCCAAAGGCTATACCGCCCGCGCGCCACTGCCCGCGTACCCGTTCAGCTTGCTTGGAGGTCAACCGTCTCGCATATCTGTGAATTAAGCATACTACACAATTTTAACCTCATCGGGGCCCTCCCATTTAGGGGCGAACCCAGGTTTGTCAAGTAGTGCTTTTACTAGGACGCAACTTCCCGCCCATCAGGGAGCATTTCAAGCTCTCTCTCTCTTTGTGTCTCTTTGTTCCGGATTGTCTTTGACCAATTTGCGCATCCCTTTTAGTTGGGTGCTTAGTTCCAAAACATATTCCCTGAATCCATTTTTTAGTGAATCTACATCATCGCCCATTCTGTCATTAATTCATAAAGGGTTAATCCGGTTGTCCGGTTTGTGGTAACTCTTAGCCTCATCAGTATAGTGGGCAATATCTCTGTCCACAATTTCCCGATATCGGTATGGCTTTAGCTAGTACATTATACATTTAACTACACACCCCCCTTCCATAGAAAGCTTAGTGTGAATTAAATAACACTTTACACTGGTTTTTAGCTGCAGTTGGACATCCATTCATTTGTATTTAATCTAATCAAAAGACATCGCATTCCCCATTAAATCACATGCCATACAGCTCCAATCTTTATATAATGTACCCCGACATTATCTCTAATTTAATCATTTGTATGGCAAGGAAAACAGGAAGCTCCTACAGAATTATGTTTTATCCATACACAACATATAATATATAACTATATTATACAAAATTGGTGAAGGCTTTTCAGGATTTTATTTTATTCTCGGGTCTATATAGCAGTGCTATACTGTATAATAAAAATAATCAAGCGGCAGTTGTATCATGCCACTTTACACATCATAACTGTGATATCCAAACCCTTTTAATTCAAGCCGTTTCCAATTTTAAACTGAGCTCCAGATCAACCCCCCACCCCCCGCTCGAGGAAAACAACAGGCACCAAATCAAAACCAAAGTAGGTACAATACATACTAGTTAATTAATCAGAAACATTTTGGTTTGATTTTAACTGGCTAGATTTTAAGCTTAACAGTGCTCAATATTTGGCAAACTTTGAACAATAGATAGCACATAAAATTCCAACGGCAGTACATAATTTTAACCAGTTACAGAATATTAAACTATCAGACATTTGTAAGGGCAATTTGCATTGGCAACTAAGATTTAATTGATTAATCTCCTGCTGGAACTTGAAATAAGCAGAATTACAATTCATTTCACTAACTTAAAATATTTTAAACTGACTCATAGACAGTACATTTACCTCATTTTGTTCTTGCTTATCTACTTTTCCATAAAATTACTTAATTTCTTCTCCCAATTTCTCAACTAACTCTCTCATAATCTTCACTTCAAGACAAAGGAGAGAGCACATGGTTCCCTCCAAGGTTTAAATCCTTTCATAACAAAGTTCAAACACAGGTTTAATCAAAATTCAACTTGGCTATTTCCAACTTCAATTTGTGTACTTCGATTTTGAAATTTCAATTTACCTTCTAATTTTATCTAAACTCTGTATCAAACCCACTGTTGTAAGATCACAACAAAGCGAACAACTTTGTAAACACACATAGACACACATGGAAGCTTCCAACACTCATTCAAACTTAACATCTTAAACTGAGATGTAAGTAAAACATTTAAAAGAATACAGAACTTGGATTAAGACAGTCACTTTTATTCTTCTTTCTTCCAAACTGTAATTAAAACTCAAAACAGAAGGAAATTCAAGAAATCTTATCACTTTAATCTTTAACAGTCTTAACACCTCCCCAGCTCTCCTGAGGCAAAACTAAGGTCATTTATTACCCGCATTAAACACTCCACAAGAACAAACAAAGGCTTCAACAATTCCTGCTCTCAATATAATACAACAACCACCTACATTCGACTAGAAACCAGATCACACAAACACACTGAAATACAAAAACTAAGATCTCTCCTACCCACCTCCAGGTATGCCATTAGCCCATTCTACCAACTCATCATAGTTCGGGGTACTGAGAATTCCCATTTTAAGGATTTTTTGGTGAACGCTAAAGAATTCATCCTTAAAACTTAATAGAGGTGTATAAAATTATGAAAGGCATAAATAGGATGAACGGTGGGAAGCTTTTCCCCGGGTCGGTGGTGACGTTCACGAGGGGTCATAGGTTCAAGGTGAAGGGGGGGAGGTTTAACACAGATATCAGAAGGACATATTTTACACAGAGGGTCGTGGGGGCCTGGAATGTGTTGCCGGGCAAGGTGGTGGAGGCGGACACACTGGGAACGTTTAAGACTTATCTAGACAGCTATATGAACGGAGTGGGAATGGAGGGATACAAAAGAGTGGTCTAGTTTGGACCAGGGAGCGGTGCGGGCTAATTGTTCTTTGTTTCTCGTTTCAAGGCTCCATTCTATGATCATCTTGCTGGTGCCAGTACAGAGCGAGACTGCGGATAGTTGGTAACCTGTCTCGGGGGCAGGGAATTCAGATGGTGTTCGTAAAGCAGAAGTGGAAATGAATAGGGTTGGGAAGCATTTTCTGATCAGGGCCAGTGTGATCTCCTGGACTCGTTTCGATCGCCTCAGGGGGTCGGAGAGGAATTTCCCAGATTTTTTTTTTTCCCCATATTGGCCCTGGGGTTTTCACTCTGGGTTTTCGCCTCTCCCTGGAGATCACATGGTCTGGAATGGGGGGGTGGGGGTGAGTTAATAGGTTGTGATGAACAAAGCATCGTAGCTGTGAGGGACAGCTCGGTGGATAGGATATTAGGATGTAGATAGGCTGGAAAATTGGGCGGGAATCCTGGATTCAGGATTCAATCCTGGACCGGGGAGAGGCGCGGGCTTGGAGGGCCGAAGGGCCTGTTCCTGTGCTGTATTGTTCTTTGTTCTTTGTTCTTGTTAAAAGCCTGGATGAATGCTCGATCTCCTCGACCTGGGTTTCCTTGCCCTCAGCACTACTGATATACCTGGAACAAAATTATAAGGGATAGGATTTATAGTTATTTGGAGAGTAATGAATTGATAGGTGATAGTCAGCATGGTTTTGTGGCAGGTAGGTCGTGCCTTACTAACCTTATTGAGTTTTTTGAGAAAGTGACCAAGGAGGTGGATGGGGGCAAGGCAGTGGACGTGGTATATATGGATTTTAGTAAGGCGTTTGATAAGGTTCACCATGGTAGGCTTCTGCAGAAAATGCAGATGTATGGGATTGGGGGTGATCTAGGAAATTGGATCAGGAATTGGCTAGCGGATAGGAAACAGAGGGTGGTGGTTGATAGTAAATATTCATCATGGAGTGCGGTTACAAGTGGTGTACCTCAGGGATCTGTTTTGGGGCCACTGCTGTTTGTAATATTTATTAATGATCTGGATGAGGGTATAGTTGGGTGGATTAGCAAATTTGCTGATGACACCAAAGTCGGTGGTGTGGTAGACAGTGAGGAAGGGTGTCGTAGTTTGCAGGAAGACTTAGACAGGTTGCAAAGTTGGGCCGAGAGGTGGCGGATGGAGTTTAATGCGGAGAAGTGTGAGGTAATTCACTTTGGTAGGAATAACAGATGTGTTGAGTATAGGGCTAACGGGAGGACTTTGAATAGTGTGGAGGAGCAGAGGGATCTAGGTGTATGTGTGCATAGATCCCTGAAAGTTGGGAATCAAGTAGATAAGGTTGTTAAGAAGGCATATGGTGTCTTGGCGTTTATTGGTAGGGGGATTGAATTTAGGAGTCGTAGCGTTATGTTGCAACTGTACACAACTCTGGTGCGGCCGCACTTAGAGTACTGTGTGCAGTTCTGGTCCCCACATTACAGGAAGGATGTGGAGGCTTTGGAGAGGGTGCAGAGGAGGTTTACCAGGATGTTGCCTGGTATGGAGGGGAGATCCTATGAGGAGAGGCTGAGGGATTTGGGATTGTTTTCGCTGGAAAGGCGGCGGCTAAGAGGGGATCTTATTGAAACATATAAGATGATTAGAGGTTTAGATAGGGTGGATAGTGATAGCCTTTTTCCTCTGATGGAGAAATCCAGCACGAGGGGGCATGGCTTTAAATTGAGGGGGGGTAGTTATAGAACCGATGTCAGGGGTAGGTTCTTTACCCAGAGGGTGGTGAGGGATTGGAATGCCCTGCCAGCATCAGTAGTAAATGCGCCTAGTTTGGGGGCGTTTAAGAGATCCGTAGATAGGTTCATGGACGAAAAGATATTGGTTTAGGTTGGAGGGTCACAGTTTTTTTTTAACTGGTCGGTGCAACATCGTGGGCCGAAGGGCCTGTTCTGCACTGTAATGTTCTATGTTCTATGTTCTATGTTCTAACATCCCCAACATTCAGAAGCTCCTTCCCCTTTTAACTGTTTCATTGTGGTCATTCTGCTCCAGTTAGTGGGAGCATTCCCTACCACTCTCTGAATTTCTACCTTAAACTGGGTGAAGGGTGTCTGTTGGGCATCTATCTCTGATGTTAGGGCAACTACATGTGTCCACCGTCCCCCACTATAATCCTGTGCTGGAGGAGCGGCAGGTCCACCTGCTACCTGCCTCCACTTACCCGCTGGACAGGCTGCTCTGACCAGCTGGTGTACGTCTCTCAGGGGTAATAGGTGTCCGACCCAGATTGTGTCTAATTCTTCCCAGAATTTAGTGTTTGCGCTTCTAGGTTGTAATTTACCCAGGGAAACCATTGTCTGCTGCCTCTCACCTATGTGCTCAGTGTAAACAGCCCCCCTGTGCTCAGTGTAAACAGCCCCCCTGTGCTCAGTGTAAACAGCCCCCCTGTGCTCAGTGTAAACAGCCCCCCTGTGCTCAGTGTAAACAGCCCCCCTGTGCTCAGTGTAAACAGCCCCCCCTGTGCTCAGTGTAAACAGCCCCCCCTCTGCTCAGTGTAAACAGCCCCCACTGTGCTCAGTGTAAACAGCCCCCCTGTGCTCAGTGTAAACAGCCCCCCTGTGCTCAGTGTAAACAGCCCCCCTGTGCTCAGTGTAAACAGCCCCCCTGTGCTCAGTGTAAACAGCCCCCCTGGGCTCAGTGTAAACAGCCCCCCCTCTGCTCAGTGTAAACAGCCCCCACTGTGCTCAGTGTAAACAGCCCCCCTGCGCTCAGTGTAAACAGCCCTGTGCTCAGTGTAAACAGCCCCCCTGTGCTCAGTGTAAACAGCCCCCTGTGCTCAGTGTAAACAGCCCCCCTGTGCTCAGTGTAAACAGCCCCCTGTGCTCAGTGTAAACAGCCCCCCCTGTGCTCAGTGTAAACAGCCCCCTGTGCTCAGTGTAAACAGCCCCCCCTGTGCTCAGTGTAAACAGCCCCCTGTGCTCAGTGTAAACAGGCCCCCCTGTGCTCAGTGCAATCAACCCCCTGTGCTCAGTGTAAACAGCCCCCTGTGCTCAGTGTAAACAGCCCCCCTGTGCTCAGTGTAAACAGCCCCCCCTGTGCTCAGTGTAAACAGCCCCCCTGTGCTCAGTGTAAACAGACCCCTGTGCTCAGTGTAAACAGCCCCCTGTGATCAGTGTAAACAGCCCCCCCTGTGCTCAGTGTAAACAGACCCCCTGTGCTCAGTGTAAACAGACCCCTGTGCTCAGTGTAAACAGCCCCCTGTGCTCAGTGTAAACAGCCCCCCCTGTGCTCAGTGTAAACAGCCCCCCTGTGCTCAGTGTAAACAGCCCCCTGTGCTCAGTGTAAACAGCCCCCCCTGTGCTCAGTGTAAACAGCCCCCCTGTGCTCGGTGTAAACAGCCCCGTGCTCAGTGTAAACAGCCCCCCTGTGCTCAGTGTAAACAGCCCCCCTGTGCTCAGTGTAAACAGCCCCCCTGTGCTCAGTGTAAACAGCCCCCCTGTGCTCAGTGTAAACAGCTCCCCCTGTGCTCAGTGTAAACAGCCCCCCTGTGCTCAGTGTAAACAGCCCCCCTGTGCTCAGTGTAAACAGCTCCCCCTGTGCTCAGTGTAAACAGACCCCTGTGCTCAGTGTAAACAGCCCCCTGTGCTCAGTGTAAACAGCCCCCCTGTGCTCAGTGTAAACAGCCCCCCAGTGCTCAGTGTAAACAGCCCCCCTGTGCTCAGTGTAAACAGCCCCCCTGTGCTCAGTGTAAACAGCCCCCCAGTGCTCAGTGTAAACAGCCCCCCTGTGCTCAGTGTAAACAGCCCCCCTGTGCTCAGTGTAAACAGCCCCCCTGTGCTCAGTGTAAACAGCCCCCCTGTGCTCAGTGTAAACAGCCCCGTGCTCAGTGAAAACAGGGCGGCTGTTTACACTGAGCACAGGGGGGGCTGTTTACACTGAGCACAGGGGGGCTGTTTACACTGAGCACTGGGGGGCTGTTTACACTGAGCACAGGGGGGCTGTTTACACTGAGCACAGGGGGGCTGTTTACACTGAGCACAGGGGGGCTGTTTACACTGAGCACAGGGGGGCTGTTTACACTGAGCACAGGGGGCTGTTTACACTGAGCACAGGGGGGGCTGTTTACACTGAGCACAGGGGGGCTGTTTACACTGAGCACGGGGCTGTTTACACTGAGCACAGGGGGGCTGTTAACACTGAGCACAGTGGGGCTGTTTACACTGAGCACAGGGGGGCTGTTTACACTGAGCACAGGGGGGCTGTTTACACTGAGCACAGGGGGGGCTGTTTACACTGAGCACAGGGGGGCTGTTTACACTGAGCACAGGGGGGGCTGTTTACACTGAGCACAGGGGGGCTGTTTACACTGAGCACAGGGGGCTGTTTACACTGAGCACAGGGGGGGCTGTTTACACTGAGCACAGGGGGGCTGTTTACACTGAGCACAGGGGGCTGTTTACACTGAGCACAGGGGGGGCTGTTTACACTGAGCACAGGGGGGCTGTTTACACTGAGCACGGGGCTGTTTACACTGAGCACAGGGGGCTGTTTACACTGAGCACAGGGGGGGCTGTTTACACTGAGCACAGGGGGGCTGTTTACACTGAGCACGGGGCTGTTTACACTGAGCACAGGGGGGCTGTTTACACTGAAAACAGAGGGGGCTGTTTACACTGAGCACAGGGGGGCTGTTTACACTGAGCACAGGGGGGCTGTTTACACTGAGCACAGGGGGGCTGTTTACACTGAGCACAGGGGGGCTGTTTACACTGAGCACAGGGGGGGCTGTTTACACTGAGCACGGGGGGCTGTTTACACTGAGCACAGGGGGGCTGTTTACCCTGAGCACAGGGGGGCTGTTTACACTGAGCACAGGGGGCTGTTTACACTGAGCACAGGGGGGCTGTTTACACTGAGCACAGGGGGGCTGTTTACACTGAGCACGGGGGCTGTTTACACTGAGCACTGGGGGGCTGTTTACACTGAGCACAGGGGGGCTGTTTACATTGAGAACAGGGGGGCTGTTTACACTGAGCACAGGGGGGGCTGTTTACACTGAGCACAGGGGGGCTGTTTACACTGAGCACAGGGGGCTGTTTACACTGAGCACAGGGGGGCTGTTTACACTGAGCACAGGGGGGCTGTTTACACTGAGCACAGGGGGCTGTTTACACTGAGCACAGGGGGGCTGTTTACACTGAGCACAGGGGGGCTGTTTACACTGAGCACAGGGGGGCTGTTTACACTGAGCACAGGGGGGGCTGTTTACACTGAGCACAGGGGGCTGTTTACATTGAGCACAGGGGGGCTGTTTACACTGAGCACAGGGGGGGCTGTTTACACTGAGCACAGGGGGGCTGTTTACACTGAGCACAGGGGGGCTGTTTACACTGAGCACGGGGCTGTTTACACTGAGCACAGGGGGGCTGTTTACACTGAGCACAGGGGGCTGTTTACACTGAGCACAGGGGGCTGTTTACACTGAGCACAGGGGGCTGTTTACACTGAGCACGGGGGGCTGTTTACACTGAGCACAGGGGGGCTGTTTACACTGAGCACAGGGGGCTGTTTACACTGAGCACAGGAGGGCTGTTTACACTGAGCACAGGGGGCTGTTTACACTGAGCGCAGGGGGGCTGTTTACACTGAGCACAGGGGGGGCTGTTTACACTGAGCACAGGGGGGTCTGTTTACACTGAGCACAGGGGGGACTGTTTACACTGAGCACAGGGGGGACTGTTTACACTGAGCACAGGGGGGCTGTTTACACTGAGCGCAGGGGGCTGTTTACACTGAGCACAGGGGGGACTGTTTACACTGAGCACAGGGGGGACTGTTTACACTGAGCACAGGGGGGCTGTTTACACTGAGCACAGGGGGGCTGTTTACACTGAGCACAGGGGGGCTGTTTACACTGAGCACAGGGGGGGCTGTTTACACTGAGCACAGGGGGGCTGTTTACACTGAGCACAGGGGGCTGTTTACACTGAGCACAGGGGGGCAGTTTACACTGAGCACAGGGGGGCTGTTTACACTGAGCACGGGGCTGTTTACACTGAGCACAGGAGGGCTGTTTACACTGAGCACAGGGGGGCTGTTTACACTGAGCACAGGGGGCTGTTTACACTGAGCACAGGAGGGCTGTTTACACTGAGCACAGGGGGGCTGTTTACACTGAGCACAGGGGGCTGTTTACACTGAGCACAGGGGGCTGTTTACACTGAGCGCAGGGGGGCTGTTTACACTGAGCACAGGGGGGTCTGTTTACACTGAGCACAGGGGGGACTGTTTACACTGAGCACAGGGGGGACTGTTTACACTGAGCACAGGGGGGCTGTTTACACTGAGCACAGGGGGGCTGTTTACACTGAGCACAGGGGGGCTGTTTACACTGAGCACGGGGCTGTTTACACTGAGCACAGAGGGGCTGTTTACACTGAGCACAGGGGGGCTGTTTACACTGAGCACAGGGGGGGCTGTTTACACTGAGCACAGGGGGCTGTTTACACTGAGCACAGGGGGGGCTGTTTACACTGAGCACAGGGGGGCTGTTTACACTGAGCACAGGGGGCTGTTTACACTGAGCACAGGGGGGCTGTTTACACTGAGCACAGGGGGGCTGTTTACACTGAGCACAGGGGGCTGTTTACACTGAGCACAGGGGGGCTGTTTACACTGAGCACAGGGGGGCTGTTTACACTGAGCACAGGGGGGCTGTTTACACTGAGCACAGGGGGGCTGTTTACACTGAGCACAGGGGGGCTGTTTACACTGAGCACAGGGGGGCTGTTTACACTGAGCACAGGGGGCTGTTTACACTGAGCACTGGGGGGCTGTTTACACTGAAAACAGAGGGGGCTGTTTACACTGAGCACTGGGGGGCTGTTTACACTGAGCACAGGGGGGCTGTTTACACTGAGCACAGGGGGGCTGTTTACACTGAGCACAGGGGGGGCTGTTTACACTGAGCACAGGGGGGCTGTTTACACTGAGCACAGGGGGGCTGTTTACACTGAGCACAGGGGGCTGTTTACACTGAGCACAGGGGGGCTGTTTACACTGAGCACAGGGGGGCTGTTTACACTGAGCACAGGGGGGCTGTTTACACTGAAAACAGAGGGGGCTGTTTACACTGAGCACAGGGGGGCTGTTTACACTGAGCACAGGGGGCTGTTTACACTGAAAACAGAGGGGGCTGTTTACACTGAGCACAGGGGGGGCTGTTTACACTGAGCACAGGGGGGCTGTTTACACTGAGCACTGGGGGGCTGTTTACACTGAGCACAGGGGGGCTGTTTACACTGAGCACAGGGGGGCTGTTTACACTGAGCACAGGGGGGCTGTTTACACTGAGCACAGGGGGGCTGTTTACACTGAGCACAGGGGGCTGTTTACACTGAGCACAGGGGGGGCTGTTTACACTGAGCACAGGGGGGCTGTTTACACTGAGCACGGGGCTGTTTACACTGAGCACAGGGGGGCTGTTAACACTGAGCACAGTGGGGCTGTTTACACTGAGCACAGGGGGGCTGTTTACACTGAGCACAGGGGGGCTGTTTACACTGAGCACAGGGGGGGCTGTTTACACTGAGCACAGGGGGGCTGTTTACACTGAGCACAGGGGGGGCTGTTTACACTGAGCACAGGGGGGCTGTTTACACTGAGCACAGGGGGCTGTTTACACTGAGCACAGGGGGGGCTGTTTACACTGAGCACAGGGGGGCTGTTTACACTGAGCACAGGGGGCTGTTTACACTGAGCACAGGGGGGGCTGTTTACACTGAGCACAGGGGGGCTGTTTACACTGAGCACGGGGCTGTTTACACTGAGCACAGGGGGCTGTTTACACTGAGCACAGGGGGGGCTGTTTACACTGAGCACAGGGGGGCTGTTTACACTGAGCACGGGGCTGTTTACACTGAGCACAGGGGGGCTGTTTACACTGAGCACAGGGGGGCTGTTTACACTGAGCACAGGGGGGCTGTTTACACTGAGCACAGGGGGGCTGTTTACACTGAGCACAGGGGGGGCTGTTTACACTGAGCACAGGGGGCTGTTTACACTGAAAACAGAGGGGGCTGTTTACACTGAGCACAGGGGGGCTGTTTACACTGAGCACAGGGGGGCTGTTTACACTGAGCACAGGGGGGGCTGTTTACACTGAGCACGGGGGGCTGTTTACACTGAGCACAGGGGGGCTGTTTACCCTGAGCACAGGGGGGCTGTTTACACTGAGCACAGGGGGCTGTTTACACTGAGCACAGGGGGGCTGTTTACACTGAGCACAGGGGGGCTGTTTACACTGAGCACGGGGGCTGTTTACACTGAGCACTGGGGGGCTGTTTACACTGAGCACAGGGGGGCTGTTTACACTGAGCACAGGGGGCTGTTTACACTGAGCACAGGGGGCTGTTTACACTGAGCACAGGGGGGCTGTTTACACTGAGCACAGGGGGGCTGTTTACACTGAGCACAGGGGGCTGTTTACACTGAGCACAGGGGGGCTGTTTACACTGAGCACAGGGGGGCTGTTTACACTGAGCACAGGGGGCTGTTTACACTGAGCACAGGGGGGCTGTTTACACTGAGCACAGGGGGGCTGTTTACACTGAGCACAGGGGGGCTGTTTACACTGAGCACAGGGGGGGCTGTTTACACTGAGCACAGGGGGCTGTTTACATTGAGCACAGGGGGGCTGTTTACACTGAGCACGGGGCTGTTTACACTGAGCACAGGGGGGCTGTTTACACTGAGCACAGGGGGCTGTTTACACTGAGCACAGGGGGCTGTTTACACTGAGCACGGGGGGCTGTTTACACTGAGCACAGGGGGGCTGTTTACACTGAGCACAGGGGGCTGTTTACACTGAGCACAGGAGGGCTGTTTACACTGAGCACGGGGCTGTTTACACTGAGCGCAGGGGGGCTGTTTACACTGAGCACAGGGGGGGCTGTTTACACTGAGCACAGGGGGGTCTGTTTACACTGAGCACAGGGGGGACTGTTTACACTGAGCACAGGGGGGACTGTTTACACTGAGCACAGGGGGGCTGTTTACACTGAGCGCAGGGGGCTGTTTACACTGAGCACAGGGGGGACTGTTTACACTGAGCACAGGGGGGACTGTTTACACTGAGCACAGGGGGGCTGTTTACACTGAGCACAGGGGGGCTGTTTACACTGAGCACAGGGGGGCTGTTTACACTGAGCACAGGGGGGGCTGTTTACACTGAGCACAGGGGGGCTGTTTACACTGAGCACAGGGGGCTGTTTACACTGAGCACAGGGGGGCAGTTTACACTGAGCACAGGGGGGCTGTTTACACTGAGCACGGGGCTGTTTACACTGAGCACAGGAGGGCTGTTTACACTGAGCACAGGGGGGCTGTTTACACTGAGCACAGGGGGCTGTTTACACTGAGCACAGGAGGGCTGTTTACACTGAGCACAGGGGGGCTGTTTACACTGAGCACAGGGGGCTGTTTACACTGAGCACAGGGGGCTGTTTACACTGAGCGCAGGGGGGCTGTTTACACTGAGCACAGGGGGGTCTGTTTACACTGAGCACAGGGGGGACTGTTTACACTGAGCACAGGGGGGACTGTTTACACTGAGCACAGGGGGGCTGTTTACACTGAGCACAGGGGGGCTGTTTACACTGAGCACAGGGGGGCTGTTTACACTGAGCACGGGGCTGTTTACACTGAGCACAGAGGGGCTGTTTACACTGAGCACAGGGGGGCTGTTTACACTGAGCACAGGGGGGGCTGTTTACACTGAGCACAGGGGGCTGTTTACACTGAGCACAGGGGGGGCTGTTTACACTGAGCACAGGGGGGCTGTTTACACTGAGCACAGGGGGCTGTTTACACTGAGCACAGGGGGGCTGTTTACACAGAGCACAGGGGGGCTGTTTACACTGAGCACAGGGGGCTGTTTACACTGAGCACAGGGGGGCTGTTTACACTGAGCACAGGGGGGCTGTTTACACTGAGCACAGGGGGGCTGTTTACACTGAGCACAGGGGGGCTGTTTACACTGAGCACAGGGGGGCTGTTTACACTGAGCACAGGGGGCTGTTTACACTGAGCACTGGGGGGCTGTTTACACTGAAAACAGAGGGGGCTGTTTACACTGAGCACTGGGGGGCTGTTTACACTGAGCACAGGGGGGCTGTTTACACTGAGCACAGGGGGGCTGTTTACACTGAGCACAGGGGGGGCTGTTTACACTGAGCACAAGGGGGCTGTTTACACTGAGCACAGGGGGGCTGTTTACACTGAGCACAGGGGGCTGTTTACACTGAGCACAGGGGGGCTGTTTACACTGAGCACAGGGGGGCTGTTTACACTGAGCACAGGGGGCTGTTTACACTGAAAACAGAGGGGGCTGTTTACACTGAGCACAGGGGGGCTGTTTACACTGAAAACAGAGGGGGCTGTTTACACTGAGCACTGGGGGGCTGTTTACACTGAGCACAGGGGGGCTGTTTACACTGAGCACAGGGGGGCTGTTTACACTGAGCACAGGGGGGCTGTTTACACTGAAAACAGAGGGGGCTGTTTACACTGAGCACAGGGGGCTGTTTACACTGAGCACAGGGGGCTGTTTACACTGAGCACAGGGGGTCTGTTTACACTGAGCACAGGGGGGCTGTTTACACTGAGCACAGGGGGGCTGTTTACACTGAGCACTGGGGGGCTGTTTACACTGAGCACAGGGGGCTGTTTACATTGAGAACAGGGGGGCTGTTTACACTGAGCACAGGGGGGCTGTTTACACTGAGCACAGGGGGGCTGTTTACACTGAGCACAGGGGGGGCTGTTTACATTGAGAACAGGGGGGCTGTTTACACTGAGCACAGGGGGGGCTGTTTACACTGAGCACAGGGGGGCTGTTTACACTGAGCACAGGGGGGCTGTTTACACTGAGCACAGGGGGGCTGTTTACACTGAGCACAGGAGGGCTGTTTACACTGAGCACTGGGGGGCTGTTTACACTGAGCACAGGAGGGCTGTTTACACTGAAAACAGGGGGGCTGTTTACACTGAGCACAGGGGGGCTGTTTACACTGAGCACAGGGGGACTGTTTACACTGAGCACTGGGGGGCTGTTTACACTGAGCACAGGAGGGCTGTTTACACTGAAAACAGGGGGGCTGTTTACACTGAGCACAGGGGGCTGTTTACATTGAGAACAGGGGGGCTGTTTACACTGAGCACAGGGGGGCTGTTTACACTGAGCACAGGGGGGCTGTTTACACTGAGCACTGGGGGGCTGTTTACACTGAAAACAGAGGGGGCTGTTTACACTGAGCACAGGGGGGCTGTTTACACTGAGCACAGGGGGGCTGTTTACACTGAGCACAGGGGGGGCTGTTTACACTGAGCACAGGGGGGCTGTTTACACTGAGCGCAGGGGGGCTGTTTACACTGAGCACTGGGGGGCTGTTTACACTGAGCACAGGGGGGCTGTTTACCCTGAGCACAGGGGGGCTGTTTACACTGAGCACAGGGGGGCTGTTTACACTGAGCACAGGGGGGCTGTTTACACTGAGCACAGGGGGGCTGTTTACACTGAGCACAGGGGGGCTGTTTACACTGAGCACGGGGCTGTTTACACTGAGCACAGGGGGGCTGTTTACACTGAGCACAGGGGGGCTGTTTACACTGAGCACAGGGGGCTGTTTACACTGAGCACAGGGGGGCTGTTTACACTGAGCACAGGGGGGCTGTTTACACTGAGCACAGGGGGCTGTTTACACTGAGCACAGGGGGGGCTGTTTACACTGAGCACAGGGGGCTGTTTACACTGAGCACAGGGGGGCTGTTAACACTGAGCACAGTGGGGCTGTTTACACTGAGCACAGGGGGGCTGTTTACACTGAGCACAGGGGGGACTGTTTACACTGAGCACAGGGGGGCTGTTTACACTGAGCACGGGGCTGTTTACACTGAGCACAGAGGGGCTGTTTACACTGAGCACAGGGGGGCTGTTTACACTGAGCACAGGGGGGGCTGTTTACACTGAGCACAGGGGGCTGTTTACACTGAGCACAGGGGGGGCTGTTTACACTGAGCACAGGGGGGGCTGTTTACACTGAGCACAGGGGGGCTGTTTACACTGAGCACGGGGGCTGTTTACACTGAGCACAGGGGGGCTGTTTATACTGAGCACAGGGGGGCTGTTTACACTGAGCACAGGGGGGCTGTTTACACTGAGCACAGGGGGCTGTTTACACTGAGCACAGGGGGGCTGTTTACACTGAGCACAGGGGGTCTGTTTTCACTGAGCACAGGGGGGCTGTTTACACTGAGCACAGGGGGGCTGTTTACACTGAGCACTGGGGGGCTGTTTACACTGAGCACAGGGGGGCTGTTTACACTGAGCACAGGGGGGCTGTTTACACTGAGCACAGGGGGGCTGTTTACACTGAGCACAGGGGGGCTGTTTACACTGAGCACAGGGGGGGCTGTTTACATTGAGAACAGGGGGGCTGTTTACACTGAGCACAGGGGGGCTGTTTACACTGAGCACAGGGGGGCTGTTTACACTGAGCACTGGGGGGCTGTTTACACTGAGCACAGGGGGGCTGTTTACACTGAAAACAGAGGGGGCTGTTTACACTGAGCACAGGGGGCTGTTTACACTGAGCACAGGGGGGGCTGTTTACACTGAGCACTGGGGGGCTGTTTACACTGAGCACAGGGGGGCTGTTTACCCTGAGCACAGGGGGGCTGTTTACACTGAGCACAGGGGGCTGTTTACACTGAGCACAGGGGGGGCTGTTTACACTGAGCACAGGGGGGCTGTTTACACTGAGCCCAGGGGGGGCTGTTTACACTGAGCACAGGGGGGCTGTTTACACTGAGCACAGGGGGGGCTGTTTACACTGAGCACAGGGGGGCTGTTTACACTGAGCACTGGGGGGCTGTTTACACTGAGCACAGGGGGGCTGTTTACACTGAGCACAGGGGGGCTGTTTACACTGAGCACAGGGGGGCTGTTTACACTGAGCACAGGGGGGCTGTTTACACTGAGCACAGGGGGGCTGTTTACACTGAGCACAGGGGGCTGTTTACACTGAGCACAGGGGGGGCTGTTTACACTGAGCACAGGGGGGCTGTTTACACTGAGCACGGGGCTGTTTACACTGAGCACAGCGGGGCTGTTTACACTGAGCACAGGGGGGGCTGTTTACACTGAGCACAGGGGGGCTGTTTACACTGAGCACAGGGGGGCTGTTTACACTGAGCACAGGGGGGCTGTTTACACTGAGCACAGGGGGGCTGTTTACACTGAGCACAGGGGGGCTGTTTACACTGAGCACAGGGGGGGCTGTTTACACTGAGCACAGGGGGCTGTTTACACTGAACACAGGGGGCTGTTTACACTGAGCACAGGGGGCTGTTTACACTGAGCACAGGGGGGCTGTTTACACTGAGCACAGGGGGCTGTTTACACTGAGCACAGGGGGGCTGTTTACACTGAGCAAAGGGGGGCTGTTTACACTGAGCACAGGGGGGCTGTTTACACTGAGCACAGGGGGGGCTGTTTACACTGAGCACAGGGGGCTGTTTACACTGAGCACAGGGGGGCTGTTTACACTGAGCACAGGGGGCTGTTTACACTGAGCACAGGGGGGCTGTTTACACTGAGCAAAGGGGGGCTGTTTACACTGAGCACAGGGGGGCTGTTTACACTGAGCACAGGGGGGTCTGTTTACACTGAGCACAGGGGGGACTGTTTACACTGAGCACAGGGGGGACTGTTTAAACTGAGCACAGGGGGGCTGTTTACACTGAGCACAGGGGGCTGTTTACACTGAACACAGGGGGCTGTTTACACTGAGCACAGGGGGCTGTTTACACTGAGCACAGGGGGGCTGTTTACACTGAGCACAGGGGGCTGTTTACACTGAGCACAGGGGGGCTGTTTACACTGAGCAAAGGGGGGCTGTTTACACTGAGCACAGGGGGGCTGTTTACACTGAGCACAGGGGGGTCTGTTTACACTGAGCACAGGGGGGACTGTTTACACTGAGCACAGGGGGGACTGTTTAAACTGAGCACAGGGGGGCTGTTTACACTGAGCACAGGGGGGCTGTTTACACTGAGCACAGGGGGGCTGTTTACACTGAGCACGGGGCTGTTTACACTGAGCACAGAGGGGCTGTTTACACTGAGCACAGGGGGGCTGTTTACACTGAGCACAGGGGGGGCTGTTTACACTGAGCACAGGGGGCTGTTTACACTGAGCACAGGGGGGGCTGTTTACACTGAGCACAGGGGGGCTGTTTACACTGAGCACAGGGGGCTGTTTACACTGAGCACAGGGGGGCTGTTTACACTGAGCACAGGGGGGCTGTTTACACTGAGCACAGGGGGCTGTTTACACTGAGCACAGGGGGGACTGTTTACACTGAGCACAGGGGGGCTGTTTACACTGAGCACAGGGGGGCTGTTTACACTGAACACAGGGGGGCTGTTTACACTGAACACAGGGGGGCTGTTTACACTGAGCACAGGGGGCTGTTTACACTGAGCACAGGGGGGCTGTTTACACTGAGCACAGGGGGGACTGTTTACACTGAACACAGGGGGGCTGTTTACACTGAGCACAGGGGGCTGTTTACACAGAGCACAGGGGGGCTGTTTACACTGAGCACAGGGGGGCTGTTTACACTGAGCACAGGGGGGCTGTTTACACTGAGCACAGGGGGGCTGTTTACACTGAGCACAGGGGGGCTGTTTACACTGAGCACAGGGGGGCTGTTTACACTGAGCACAGGGGGCTGTTTACACTGAGCACTGGGGGGCTGTTTACACTGAAAACAGAGGGGGCTGTTTACACTGAGCACTGGGGGGCTGTTTACACTGAGCACAGGGGGGCTGTTTACACTGAGCACAGGGGGGCTGTTTACACTGAGCACAGGGGGGCTGTTTACACTGAGCACAGGGGGGCTGTTTACACTGAAAACAGAGGGGGCTGTTTACACTGAGCACAGGGGGGCTGTTTACACTGAGCACAGGGGGCTGTTTACACTGAAAACAGAGGGGGCTGTTTACACTGAGCACAGGGGGGCTGTTTACACTGAAAACAGAGGGGGCTGTTTACACTGAGCACTTGGGGGCTGTTTACACTGAGCACGTGGGGCGGTTTACACTGAGCACAGGGGGGCTGTTTACACTGAGCACAGGGGGGCTGTTTACACTGAGCACAGGGGGGCTGTTTACACTGAAAACAGAGGGGGCTGTTTACACTGAGCACAGGGGGGCTGTTTACACTGAGCACAGGGGGCTGTTTACACTGAGCACAGGGGGTCTGTTTACACTGAGCACAGGGGGGCTGTTTACACTGAGCACAGGGGGGCTGTTTACACTGAGCACTGGGGGGCTGTTTACACTGAGCACAGGGGGCTGTTTACATTGAGAACAGGGGGGCTGTTTACACTGAGCACAGGGGGGCTGTTTACACTGAGCACAGGAGGGCTGTTTACACTGAGCACAGGGGGCTGTTTACACTGAGCACAGGGGGGCTGTTTACATTGAGAACAGGGGGGCGGTTTACACTGAGCACAGGGGGGGCTGTTTACACTGAGCACAGGGGGGCTGTTTACACTGAGCACAGGGGGGCTGTTTACACTGAGCACTGGGGGGCTGTTTACACTGAGCACAGGAGGGCTGTTTACACTGAGCACAGGAGGGCTGTTTACACTGAAAACAGGGGGGCTGTTTACACTGAGCACAGGGGGCTGTTTACATTGAGAACAGGGGGGCTGTTTACACTGAGCACAGGGGGGCTGTTTACACTGAGCACAGGGGGGCTGTTTACACTGAGCACTGGGGGGCTGTTTACACTGAAAACAGAGGGGGCTGTTTACACTGAGCACAGGGGGGCTGTTTACACTGAGCACAGGGGGGCTGTTTACACTGAGCACAGGGGGGGCTGTTTACACTGAGCACAGGGGGGCTGTTTACACTGAGCGCAGGGGGGCTGTTTACACTGAGCACTGGGGGGCTGTTTACACTGAGCACAGGGGGGCTGTTTACCCTGAGCACAGGGGGGCTGTTTACACTGAGCACAGGGGGGCTGTTTACACTGAGCACAGGGGGGCTGTTTACACTGAGCACAGGGGGGCTGTTTACACTGAGCACAGGGGGGCTGTTTACACTGAGCACGGGGCTGTTTACACTGAGCACAGGGGGGCTGTTTACACTGAGCACAGGGGGGCTGTTTACACTGAGCACAGGGGGGCTGTTTACACTGAGCACAGGGGGGGCTGTTTACACTGAGCACAGGGGGGCTGTTTACACTGAGCACAGGGGGCTGTTTACACTGAGCACAGGGGGGCTGTTTACACTGAGCACAGGGGGGCTGTTTACACTGAGCACAGGGGGCTGTTTACACTGAGCACAGGGGGGGCTGTTTACACTGAGCACAGGGGGGCTGTTTACACTGAGCACAGGGGGGCTGTTTACACTGAGCGCAGTGGGCTGTTTACACTGAGCACAGGGGGGACTGTTTACACTGAGCACAGGGGGGACTGTTTACACTGAGCACAGGGGGGCTGTTTACACTGAGCACGGGGCTGTTTACACTGAGCACAGAGGGGCTGTTTACACTGAGCACAGGGGGGCTGTTTACACTGAGCACAGGGGGGGCTGTTTACACTGAGCACAGGGGGCTGTTTACACTGAGCACAGGGGGGGCTGTTTACACTGAGCACAGGGGGGGCTGTTTACACTGAGCACAGGGGGGCTGTTTACACTGAGCACGGGGGCTGTTTACACTGAGCACAGGGGGGCTGTTTATACTGAGCACAGGGGGGCTGTTTACACTGAGCACAGGGGGGCTGTTTACACTGAGCACAGGGGGCTGTTTACACTGAGCACAGGGGGGCTGTTTACACTGAGCACAGGGGGGCTGTTTACACTGAGCACTGGGGGGCTGTTTACACTGAAAACAGAGGGGGCTGTTTACACTGAGCACAGGGGGGCTGTTTACACTGAGCACAGGGGGGCTGTTTACACTGAGCACAGGGGGGCTGTTTACACTGAGCACTGGGGGGCTGTTTACACTGAAAACAGAGGGGGCTGTTTACACTGAGCACAGGGGGGCTGTTTACACTGAGCACAGGGGGCTGTTTACACTGAGCACAGGGGGGCTGTTTACACTGAGCACAGGGGGCTGTTTACACTGAGCACAGGGGGGCTGTTTACACTGAGCACAGGGGGTCTGTTTACACTGAGCACAGGGGGGCTGTTTACACTGAGCATAGGGGGGCTGTTTACACTGAGCACTGGGGGGCTGTTTACACTGAGCACAGGGGGGCTGTTTACACTGAGCACAGGGGGGGCTGTTTACATTGAGAACAGGGGGGCTGTTTACACTGAGCACAGGGGGGCTGTTTACACTGAGCACAGGGGGGCTGTTTACACTGAGCACAGGGGGGCTGTTTACACTGAGCACAGGGGGGCTGTTTACACAGAGCACAGGGGGGGCTGTTTACATTGAGAACAGGGGGGCTGTTTACACTGAGCACAGGGGGGCTGTTTACACTGAGCACAGGGGGGCTGTTTACACTGAGCACTGGGGGGCTGTTTACACTGAGCACAGGGGGGCTGTTTACACTGAAAACAGAGGGGGCTGTTTACACTGAGCACAGGGGGGCTGTTTACACTGAAAACAGAGGGGGCTGTTTACACTGAGCACAGGGGGCTGTTTACACTGAGCACAGGGGGGCTGTTTACACTGAGCACTGGGGGGCTGTTTACACTGAGCACAGGGGGGCTGTTTACCCTGAGCACAGGGGGGCTGTTTACACTGAGCACAGGGGGCTGTTTACACTGAGCACAGGGGGGGCTGTTTACACTGAGCACAGGGGGGCTGTTTACACTGAGCCCAGGGGGGGCTGTTTACACTGAGCACAGGGGGGCTGTTTACACTGAGCACAGGGGGGCTGTTTACACTGAGCACAGGGGGGGCTGTTTACACTGAGCCCAGGGGGGGCTGTTTACACTGAGCACAGGGGGGGCTGTTTACACTGAGCACAGGGGGGCTGTTTACACTGAGCACAGGGGGCTGTTTACACTGAGCACAGGGGGGGCTGTTTACACTGAGCACTGGGGGGCTGTTTACACTGAGCACAGGGGGGCTGTTTACCCTGAGCACAGGGGGGCTGTTTACACTGAGCACAGGGGGCTGTTTACACTGAGCACAGGGGGGGCTGTTTACACTGAGCACAGGGGGGCTGTTTACACTGAGCCCAGGGGGGGCTGTTTACACTGAGCACAGGGGGGCTGTTTACACTGAGCACAGGGGGGCTGTTTACACTGAGCACAGAGGGGCTGTTTACACTGAGCACTGGGGGCTGTTTACACTGAGCACAGGGGGGCTGTTTACACTGAGCACAGGGGGGCTGTTTACACTGAGCACAGGGGGGCTGTTTACACTGAGCACAGGGGGCTGTTTACACTGAGCACAGGGGGGCTGTTTACACTGAGCACTGGGGGCTGTTTACACTGAGCGCAGGGGGTCTGTTTACACTGAGCACAGGAGGGCTGTTTACACTGAGCACAGGGGGCTGTTTACACTGAGCGCAGGGGGGCTGTTTACACTGAGCACAGGGGGGTCTGTTTACACTGAGCACAGGGGGGGACTGTTTACACTGAGCACAGGGGGGACTGTTTACACTGAGCACAGGGGGGCTGTTTACACTGAGCACAGGGGGGCTGTTTACACTGAGCGCAGGGGGCTGTTTACACTGAGCACATGGGGGACTGTTTACACTGAGCACAGGGGGGACTGTTTACACTGAGCACAGGGGGGCTGTTTACACTGAGCACGGGGCTGTTTACACTGAGCACAGAGGGGCTGTTTACACTGAGCACAGGGGGGCTGTTTACACTGAGCACAGGGGGGGCTGTTTACACTGAGCACAGGGGGGCTGTTTACACTGAGCACAGGGGGCTGTTTACACTGAGCACAGGGGCCTGTTTACACTGAGCACAGGGGGTCTGTTTACACTGAGCACAGGGGGGACTGTTTACACTGAGCACAGGGGGGACTGTTTACACGGAGCACAGGGGGGCTGTTTACACTGAGCACAGGGGGGCTGTTTACACTGAGCACAGGGGGCTGTTTACACTGAGCACAGGGGGGACTGTTTACACTGAGCACAGGGGGGCTGTTTACACTGAGCACGGGGCTGTTTACACTGAGCACAGAGGGGCTGTTTACACTGAGCACAGGGGGGCTGTTTACACTGAGCACAGGGGGGGCTGTCTACACTGAGCACAGGGGGCTGTTTACACTGAGCACAGGGGGGGCTGTTTACACTGAGCACAGGGGGGCTGTTTACACTGAGCACAGGGGGCTGTTTACACTGAGCACAGGGTGGGCTGTTTACACTGAGCACAGGGGGGCTGTTTACACTGAGCACAGGGGGGCTGTTTACACTGAGCACAGGGGGCTGTTTACACTGAGCACAGGGGGGGCTGTTTACACTGAGCACAGGGGGCTGTTTACACTGAGCACAGGGGGGGCTGTTTACACTGAGCACAGGGGGGCTGTTTACACTGAGCACAGGGGGGCTGTTTACACTGAGCACAGGGGGGCTGTTTACACTGAGCACGGGGCTGTTTACACTGAGCACAGGGGGTCTGTTTACACTCAGCACTGGGGGGGCTGTTTACATTGAGAACAGGGGGGCTGTTTACACTGAGCACAGGGGGGCTGTTTACACTGAGCACAGGGGGGCTGTTTACACTGAGCACAGGGGGGCTGTTTACACTGAGCACTGGGGGGCTGTTTACACTGAGCACAGGGGGGCTGTTTACACTGAAAACAGAGGGGGCTGTTTACACTGAGCACAGGGGGCTGTTTACACTGAGCACAGGGGGGGCTGTTTACACTGAGCACTGGGGGGCTGTTTACACTGAGCACAGGGGGGGCTGTTTACCCTGAGCACAGGGGGGCTGTTTACACTGAGCACAGGGGGCTGTTTACACTGAGCACAGGGGGGGCTGTTTACACTGAGCACAGGGGGGCTGTTTACACTGAGCCCAGGGGGGGCTGTTTACACTGAGCACAGGGGGGCTGTTTACACTGAGCACAGGGGGGCTGTTTACACTGAGCACTGGGGGGCTGTTTACACTGAAAACAGAGGGGGCTGTTTACACTGAGCACAGGGGGCTGTTTACACTGAGCACAGGGGGGGCTGTTTACACTGAGCACTGGGGGGCTGTTTACACTGAGCACAGGGGGGCTGTTTACCCTGAGCACAGGGGGGCTGTTTACACTGAGCACAGGGGGCTGTTTACACTGAGCACAGGGGGGGCTGTTTACACTGAGCACAGAGGGGCTGTTTACATTGAGAACAGGGGGGCTGTTTACACTGAGCACAGAGGGGCTGTTTACATTGAGAACAGGGGGGCTGTTTACACTGAGCACAGAGGGGCTGTTTACATTGAGCACAGGGGGGGCTGTTTACACTGAGCCCAGGGGGGGCTGTTTACACTGAGCACAGGGGGGCTGTTTACACTGAGCACTGGGGGGCTGTTTACACTGAGCACAGGGGGGCTGTTTACATTGAGAACAGGGGGGCTGTTTACACTGAGCACAGGGGGCTGTTTACACTGAGCACAGGGGGTCTGTTTACACTGAGCACAGGGGGGCTGTTTACACTGAGCACAGGGGGGCTGTTTACACTGAGCACAGGGGGGCTGTTTACACTGAGCACAGGGGGCTGTTTACACTGAGCACAGGGGGGCTGTTTACACTGAGCACAGGGGGCTGTTTACACTGAGCACAGGGGGGCTGTTTACACTGAGCACAGGGGGTCTGTTTACACTGAGCACAGGGGGGCTGTTGACACTGAGCACAGGGGGGCTGTTTACACTGAGCACTGGGGGGCTGTTTACACTGAGCACAGGGGGGCTGTTTACACTGAGCACAGGGGGGGCTGTTTACATTGAGAACAGGGGGGCTGTTTACACTGAGCACAGGGGGGCTGTTTACACTGAGCACAGGGGGGCTGTTTACACTGAGCACAGGGGGGCTGTTTACACTGAGCACAGGGGGGCTGTTTACACTGAGCACAGGGGGGGCTGTTTACATTGAGAACAGGGGGGCTGTTTACACTGAGCACAGGGGGGGCTGTTTACACTGAGCACAGGGGGGCTGTTTACACTGAGCACAGGGGGGCTGTTTACACTGAGCACAGGGGGCTGTTTACATTGAGAACAGGGGGGCTGTTTACACTGAGCACAGGGGGGCTGTTTACACTGAGCACAGGGGGGCTGTTTACACTGAGCACAGGGGGGCTGTTTACACTGAGCACAGGGGGGCTGTTTACACTGAGCACAGGGGGGGCTGTTTACATTGAGAACAGGGGGGCTGTTTACACTGAGCACAGGGGGGCTGTTTACACTGAGCACAGGGGGGCTGTTTACACTGAGCACTGGGGGGCTGTTTACACTGAGCACAGGGGGGCTGTTTACACTGAAAACAGAGGGGGCTGTTTACACTGAGCACAGGGGGCTGTTTACACTGAGCACAGGGGGGGCTGCTAACACTGAGCACTGGGGGGCTGTTTACACTGAGCACAGGGGGGCTGTTTACCCTGAGCACAGGGGGGCTGTTTACACTGAGCACAGGGGGCTGTTTACACTGAGCACAGGGGGGGCTGTTTACACTGAGCACAGGGGGGCTGTTTACACTGAGCCCAGGGGGGGCTGTTTACACTGAGCACAGGGGGGCTGTTTACACTGAGCACAGGGGGGCTGTTTACACTGAGCACAGGGGGGGCTGTTTACACTGAGCCCAGGGGGGGCTGTTTACACTGAGCACAGGGGGGGCTGTTTACACTGAGCACAGGGGGGCTGTTTACACTGAGCACAGGGGGCTGTTTACACTGAGCACAGGGGGGGCTGTTTACACTGAGCACTGGGGGGCTGTTTACACTGAGCACAGGGGGGCTGTTTACCCTGAGCACAGGGGGGCTGTTTACACTGAGCACAGGGGGCTGTTTACACTGAGCACAGGGGGGGCTGTTTACACTGAGCACAGGGGGGCTGTTTACACTGAGCCCAGGGGGGGCTGTTTACACTGAGCACAGGGGGGCTGTTTACACTGAGCACAGGGGGGCTGTTTACACTGAGCACAGAGGGGCTGTTTACACTGAGCACAGGGGGGCTGTTTACACTGAGCACAGGGGGCTGTTTACACTGAGCACAGGGGGGCTGTTTACACTGAGCACTGGGGGCTGTTTACACTGAGCGCAGGGGGTCTGTTTACACTGAGCACAGCAGGGCTGTTTACACTGAGCACAGGGGGCTGTTTACACTGAGCGCAGGGGGGCTGTTTACACTGAGCACAGGGGGGTCTGTTTACACTGAGCACAGGGGGGACTGTTTACACTGAGCACAGGGGGGACTGTTTACACTGAGCACAGGGGGGCTGTTTACACTGAGCACAGGGGGGCTGTTTACACTGAGCGCAGGGGGCTGTTTACACTGAGCACATGGGGGACTGTTTACACTGAGCACAGGGGGGACTGTTTACACTGAGCACAGGGGGGCTGTTTACACTGAGCACGGGGCTGTTTACACTGAGCACAGAGGGGCTGTTTACACTGAGCACAGGGGGGCTGTTTACACTGAGCACAGGGGGGGCTGTTTACACTGAGCACAGGGGGCTGTTTACACTGAGCACAGGGGGGGCTGTTTACACTGAGCACAGGGGGGCTGTTTACACTGAGCACAGGGGGGCTGTTTACACCGAGCACAGGGGGGGCTGTTTACACTGAGCACAGGGGGGCTGTTTACACTGAGCACAGGGGGGCTGTTTACCCTGAGCACAGGGGGCTGTTTACACTGAGCACAGGGGGGCTGTTTACACTGAGCACAGGGGGGCTGTTTACACTGAGCACAGGGGGCTGTTTACACTGAGCACAGGGGGGCTGTTTACACTGAGCACAGGGGGGCTGTTTACACTGAGCACAGGGGGGCTGTTTACACTGAGCACGGGGCTGTTTACACTGAGCACAGAGGGGCTGTTTACACTGAGCACAGGGGGGCTGTTTACACTGAGCACAGGGGGGGCTGTCTACACTGAGCACAGGGGGCTGTTTACACTGAGCACAGGGGGGGCTGTTTACACTGAGCACAGGGGGGCTGTTTACACTGAGCACAGGGGGCTGTTTACACTGAGCACAGGGGGGGCTGTTTACACTGAGCACAGGGGGGCTGTTTACACTGAGCACAGGGGGGCTGTTTACACTGAGCACAGGGGGCTGTTTACACTGAGCACAGGGGGGGCTGTTTACACTGAGCACAGGGGGCTGTTTACACTGAGCACAGGGAGTTGTTTACACTGAGCACAGGGGGCTGTTTACACTGAGCACAGGGGGGGCTGTTTACACTGAGCACAGGGGGGCTGTTTACACTGAGCACAGGGGGGCTGTTTACACTGAGCACAGGGGGGCTGTTTACACTGAGCACAGGGGGGTCTGTTTACACTGAGCACAGGGAGTTGTTTACACTGAGCACAGGGGGGCTGTTTACACTGAGCACAGGGGGGCTGTTTACACTGAGCACAGGGGGGTCTGTTTACACTGAGCACAGGGGGGCTGTTTACACTGAGCACAGGGGGGCTGTTTACACTGAGCACAGGGGGGCTGTTTACACTGAGCACAGGGGGGCTGTTTACACTGAGCACAGGGGGGCTGTTTACACTGAGCACGGGGCTGTTTACACTGAGCACAGGGGGTCTGTTTACACTGAGCACAGGGGGGCTGTTTACACTGAGCACTGGGGGGCTGTTTACACTGAGCACAGGGGGGCTGTTTACACTGAGCACAGGGGGGCTGTTTACACTGAGCACTGGGGGGCTGTTTACACTGAGCACAGGGGGGCTGTTTACACTGAGCACAGGGGGGCTGTTTACACTGAGCCCAGGGGGGGCTGTTTACACTGAGCACAGGGGGGCTGTTTACACTGAGCACAGGGGGGCTGTTTACACTGAGCACAGGGGGGCTGTTTACACTGAAAACAGAGGGGGCTGTTTACACTGAGCACAGGGGGCTGTTTACACTGAGCACAGGGGGGCTGTTTACACTGAGCACAGGGGGGCTGTTTACACTGAGCACAGGGGGTCTGTTTACACTGAGCACAGGGGGGCTGTTGACACTGAGCACAGGGGGGCTGTTTACACTGAGCACTGGGGGGCTGTTTACACTGAGCACAGGGGGGCTGTTTACACTGAGCACAGGGGGGGCTGTTTACAGTGAGAACAGGGGGGCTGTTTACACTGAGCACAGGGGGGCTGTTTACACTGAGCACAGGGGGGCTGTTTACACTGAGCACAGGGGGGCTGTTTACACTGAGCACAGGGGGGCTGTTTACACTGAGCACAGGGGGGGCTGTTTACATTGAGAACAGGGGGGCTGTTTACACTGAGCACAGGGGGGGCTGTTTACACTGAGCACAGGGGGGCTGTTTACACTGAGCACAGGGGGGCTGTTTACACTGAGCACAGGGGGCTGTTTACATTGAGAACAGGGGGGCTGTTTACACTGAGCACAGGGGGGCTGTTTACACTGAGCACTGGGGGGCTGTTTACACTGAGCACAGGGGGGCTGTTTACCCTGAGCACAGGGGGGCTGTTTACACTGAGCACAGGGGGCTGTTTACACTGAGCACAGGGGGGGCTGTTTACACTGAGCACAGGGGGGCTGTTTACACTGAGCCCAGGGGGGGCTGTTTACACTGAGCACAGGGGGGCTGTTTACACTGAGCACAGGGGGGCTGTTTACACTGAGCACAGGGGGGGCTGTTTACACTGAGCCCAGGGGGGGCTGTTTACACTGAGCACAGGGGGGGCTGTTTACACTGAGCACAGGGGGGCTGTTTACACTGAGCACAGGGGGCTGTTTACACTGAGCACAGGGGGGGCTGTTTACACTGAGCACTGGGGGGCTGTTTACACTGAGCACAGGGGGGCTGTTTACCCTGAGCACAGGGGGGCTGTTTACACTGAGCACAGGGGGCTGTTTACACTGAGCACAGGGGGGGCTGTTTACACTGAGCACAGGGGGGCTGTTTACACTGAGCCCAGGGGGGGCTGTTTACACTGAGCACAGGGGGGCTGTTTACACTGAGCACAGGGGGGCTGTTTACACTGAGCACAGAGGGGCTGTTTACACTGAGCACAGGGGGGCTGTTTACACTGAGCACAGGGGGCTGTTTACACTGAGCACAGGGGGGCTGTTTACACTGAGCACTGGGGGCTGTTTACACTGAGCGCAGGGGGTCTGTTTACACTGAGCACAGGGGGGCTGTTTACACTGAGCACAGGGGTCTGTTTACACTGAGCGCAGGGGGGCTGTTTACACTGAGCACAGGGGGGTCTGTTTACACTGAGCACAGGGGGGCTGTTTACACTGAGCACTGGGGGCTGTTTACACTGAGCGCAGGGGGTCTGTTTACACTGAGCACAGGGGGGCTGTTTACACTGAGCACTGGGGGCTGTTTACACTGAGCGCAGGGGGTCTGTTTACACTGAGCACAGGGGGGCTGTTTACACTGAGCACAGGGGTCTGTTTACACTGAGCGCAGGGGGGCTGTTTACACTGAGCACAGGGGGGTCTGTTTACACTGAGCACAGGGGGGCTGTTTACACTGAGCACAGGGGGGCTGTTTACACTGAGCACAGGGGGGGCTGTTTACACTGAGCCCAGGGGGGGCTGTTTACACTGAGCACAGGGGGGGCTGTTTACACTGAGCACAGGGGGGCTGTTTACACTGAGCACAGGGGGCTGTTTACACTGAGCACAGGGGGGGCTGTTTACACTGAGCACTGGGGGGCTGTTTACACTGAGCACAGGGGGGCTGTTTACCCTGAGCACAGGGGGGCTGTTTACACTGAGCACAGGGGGCTGTTTACACTGAGCACAGGGGGGGCTGTTTACACTGAGCACAGGGGGGCTGTTTACACTGAGCCCAGGGGGGGCTGTTTACACTGAGCACAGGGGGGCTGTTTACACTGAGCACAGGGGGGCTGTTTACACTGAGCACAGAGGGGCTGTTTACACTGAGCACAGGGGGGCTGTTTACACTGAGCACAGGGGGCTGTTTACACTGAGCACAGGGGGGCTGTTTACACTGAGCACTGGGGGCTGTTTACACTGAGCGCAGGGGGTCTGTTTACACTGAGCACAGGGGGGCTGTTTACACTGAGCACAGGGGTCTGTTTACACTGAGCGCAGGGGGGCTGTTTACACTGAGCACAGGGGGGTCTGTTTACACTGAGCACAGGGGGGCTGTTTACACTGAGCACTGGGGGCTGTTTACACTGAGCGCAGGGGGTCTGTTTACACTGAGCACAGCAGGGCTGTTTACACTGAGCACAGGGGGCTGTTTACACTGAGCGCAGGGGGGCTGTTTACACTGAGCACAGGGGGGTCTGTTTACACTGAGCACAGGGGGGACTGTTTACACTGAGCACAGGGGGGACTGTTTACACTGAGCACAGGGGGGCTGTTTACACTGAGCACAGGGGGGCTGTTTACACTGAGCACAGGGGGCTGTTTACACTGAGCACATGGGGGACTGTTTACACTGAGCACAGGGGGGACTGTTTACACTGAGCACAGGGGGGCTGTTTACACTGAGCACAGGGGGGCTGTTTACACTGAGCACAGGGGGGGCTGTTTACACTGAGCACAGGGGGCTGTTTACACTGAGCACAGGGGGGGCTGTTTACACTGAGCACAGGGGGGCTGTTTACACTGAGCACAGGGGGGCTGTTTACACCGAGCACAGGGGGGGCTGTTTACACTGAGCACAGGGGGGCTGTTTACACTGAGCACAGGGGGGCTGTTTACACTGAGCACAGGGGGCTGTTTACACTGAGCACAGGGGGGCTGTTTACACTGAGCACAGGGGGGCTGTTTACACTGAGCACAGGGGGCTGTTTACACTGAGCACAGGGGGGCTGTTTACACTGAGCACAGGGGGGCTGTTTACACTGAGCACAGGGGGGCTGTTTACACTGAGCACGGGGCTGTTTACACTGAGCACAGAGGGGCTGTTTACACTGAGCACAGGGGGGCTGTTTACACTGAGCACAGGGGGGGCTGTCTACACTGAGCACAGGGGGCTGTTTACACTGAGCACAGGGGGGGCTGTTTACACTGAGCACAGGGGGGCTGTTTACACTGAGCACAGGGGGCTGTTTACACTGAGCACAGGGGGGGCTGTTTACACTGAGCACAGGGGGGCTGTTTACACTGAGCACAGGGGGGCTGTTTACACTGAGCACAGGGGGCTGTTTACACTGAGCACAGGGGGGGCTGTTTACACTGAGCACAGGGGGCTGTTTACACTGAGCACAGGGAGTTGTTTACACTGAGCACAGGGGGCTGTTTACACTGAGCACAGGGGGGGCTGTTTACACTGAGCACAGGGGGGCTGTTTACACTGAGCACAGGGGGGCTGTTTACACTGAGCACAGGGGGGCTGTTTACACTGAGCACAGGGGGGCTGTTTACACTGAGCACAGGGGGGCTGTTTACACTGAGCACAGGGGGGCTGTTTACACTGAGCACAGGGGGGCTGTTTACACTGAGCACAGGGGGGCTGTTTACACTGAGCACGGGGCTGTTTACACTGAGCACAGGGGGGCTGTTTACACTGAGCACAGGGGGCTGTTTACACTGAGCACAGGGGGGCTGTTTACACTCAGCACTGGGGGGGCTGTTTACATTGAGAACAGGGGGGCTGTTTACACTGAGCACAGGGGGGCTGTTTACACTGAGCACAGGGGGGCTGTTTACACTGAGCACAGGGGGGCTGTTTACACTGAGCACTGGGGGGCTGTTTACACTGAGCACAGGGGGGCTGTTTACACTGAGCACAGGGGGGCTGTTTACACTGAGCCCAGGGGGGGCTGTTTACACTGAGCACAGGGGGGCTGTTTACACTGAGCACAGGGGGGCTGTTTACACTGAGCACAGGGGGGCTGTTTACACTGAAAACAGAGGGGGCTGTTTACACTGAGCACAGGGGGCTGTTTACACTGAGCACAGGGGGGGCTGTTTACACTGAGCACTGGGGGGCTGTTTACACTGAGCACAGGGGGGCTGTTTACCCTGAGCACTGGGGGGCTGTTTACACTGAGCACAGGGGGGCTGTTTACACTGAGCACAGGGGGGGCTGTTTACACTGAGCACAGGGGGGCTGTTTACACTGAGCCCAGGGGGGGCTGTTTACACTGAGCACAGGGGGGCTGTTTACACTGAGCACAGGGGGGCTGTTTACACTGAGCACTGGGGGGCTGTTTACACTGAAAACAGAGGGGGCTGTTTACACTGAGCACAGGGGGCTGTTTACACTGAGCACAGGGGGGGCTGTTTACACTGAGCACTGGGGGGCTGTTTACACTGAGCACAGGGGGGCTGTTTACCCTGAGCACAGGGGGGCTGTTTACACTGAGCACAGGGGGCTGTTTACACTGAGCACAGGGGGGGCTGTTTACACTGAGCACAGGGGGGCTGTTTACACTGAGCCCAGGGGGGGCTGTTTACACTGAGCACAGGGGGGCTGTTTACACTGAGCACAGGGGGGCTGTTTACACTGAGCACAGGGGGGCTGTTTACACTGAGCACAGGGGGGCTGTTTACACTGAGCACAGGGGGCTGTTTACACTGAGCACAGGGGGGCTGTTTACACTGAGCACTGGGGGCTGTTTACACTGAGCGCAGGGGGTCTGTTTACACTGAGCACAGGAGGGCTGTTTACACTGAGCACAGGGGGGCTGTTTACACTGAGCACAGGGGGGCTGTTTACACTGAGCACAGGGGGGCTGTTTACACTGAGCACAGGGGGGCTGTTTACACTGAGCACAGGGGGCTGTTTACACTGAGCGCAGGGGGGCTGTTTACACTGAGCACAGGGGGGTCTGTTTACACTGAGCACAGGGGGGACTGTTTACACTGAGCACAGGGGGGACTGTTTACACTGAGCACAGGGGGGCTGTTTACACTGAGCACAGGGGGGCTGTTTACACTGAGCGCAGGGGGCTGTTTACACTGAGCACATGGGGGACTGTTTACACTGAGCACAGGGGGGACTGTTTACACTGAGCACAGGGGGGCTGTTTACACTGAGCACGGGGCTGTTTACACTGAGCACAGAGGGGCTGTTTACACTGAGCACAGGGGGGCTGTTTACACTGAGCACAGGGGGGGCTGTTTACACTGAGCACAGGGGGCTGTTTACACTGAGCACAGGGGGGGCTGTTTACACTGAGCACAGGGGGGCTGTTTACACTGAGCACAGGGGGCTGTTTACACTGAGCACAGGGGGGCTGTTTACACTGAGCACAGGGGGGCTGTTTACACTGAGCACAGGGGGCTGTTTACACTGAGCACAGGGGGGCTGTTTACACTGAGCACAGGGGGGCTGTTTACACTGAGCACAGGGGGCTGTTTACACTGAGCACAGGGGGGCTGTTTACACTGAGCACTGGGGGGCTGTTTACACTGAAAACAGAGGGGGCTGTTTACACTGAGCACAGGGGGGCTGTTTACACTGAGCACAGGGGGCTGTTTACACTGAGCACAGGGGGGCTGTTTACACTGAGCACAGGGGGTCTGTTTACACTGAGCACAGGGGGGACTGTTTACACTGAGCACAGGGGGGACTGTTTACACTGAGCACAGGGGGGCTGTTTCCACTGAGCACAGGGGGGCTGTTTACACTGAGCACAGGGGGGACTGTTTACACTGAGCACAGGGGGGCTGTTTACACTGAGCACGGGGCTGTTTACACTGAGCACAGAGGGGCTGTTTACACTGAGCACAGGGGGGCTGTTTACACTGAGCACAGGGGGGGCTGTCTACACTGAGCACAGGGGGCTGTTTACACTGAGCACAGGGGGGGCTGTTTACACTGAGCACAGGGGGGCTGTTTACACTGAGCACAGGGGGCTGTTTACACTGAGCACAGGGGGGGCTGTTTACACTGAGCACAGGGGGGCTGTTTACACTGAGCACAGGGGGGCTGTTTACACTGAGCACAGGGGGGGCTGTTTACACTGAGCACAGGGGGCTGTTTACACTGAGCACAGGGAGTTGTTTACACTGAGCACAGGGGGCTGTTTACACTGAGCACAGGGGGGGCTGTTTACACTGAGCACAGGGGGGCTGTTTACACTGAGCACAGGGGGGCTGTTTACACTGAGCACAGGGGGGCTGTTTACACTGAGCACGGGGCTGTTTACACTGAGCACAGGGGGTCTGTTTACACTCAGCACTGGGGGCTGTTTACGCTGAGCACAGGGGGCTGTTTACACTGAGCACAGGGGGGCTGTTTACACTGAGCACAGGGGGCTGTTTACACTGAGCACAGGGGGGCTGTTTACACTGAGCACAGGGGGGCTGTTTACACTGAGCACAGGGGGGCTGGTTACACTGAGCAAAGGGGGGTCTGTTTACACTGAGCACAGGGGGGCTGTTTACACTGAGCACTGGGGGGCTGTTTACACTGAGCACAGGGGGGCTGTTTACACTGAAAACAGAGGGGGCTGTTTACACTGAGCACAGGGGGCTGTTTACACTGAGCACAGGGGGGGCTGTTTACACTGAGCACTGGGGGGCTGTTTACACTGAGCACAGGGGGGCTGTTTACCCTGAGCACAGGGGGGCTGTTTACACTGAGCACAGGGGGCTGTTTACACTGAGCACAGGGGGGGCTGTTTACACTGAGCACAGGGGGGCTGTTTACACTGAGCCCAGGGGGGGCTGTTTACACTGAGCACAGGGGGGCTGTTTACACTGAGCACAGGGGGGCTGTTTACACTGAGCACTGGGGGGCTGTTTACACTGAAAACAGAGGGGGCTGTTTACACTGAGCACAGGGGGCTGTTTACACTGAGCACAGGGGGGGCTGTTTACACTGAGCACTGGGGGGCTGTTTACACTGAGCACAGGGGGGCTGTTTACCCTGAGCACAGGGGGGCTGTTTACACTGAGCACAGGGGGCTGTTTACACTGAGCACAGGGGGGGCTGTTTACACTGAGCACAGGGGGGCTGTTTACACTGAGCCCAGGGGGGGCTGTTTACACTGAGCACAGGGGGGCTGTTTACACTGAGCACAGGGGGGCTGTTTACACTGAGCACAGGGGGGCTGTTTACACTGAGCACAGGGGGGCTGTTTACACTGAGCACAGGGGGCTGTTTACACTGAGCACAGGGGGGCTGTTTACACTGAGCACTGGGGGCTGTTTACACTGAGCGCAGGGGGTCTGTTTACACTGAGCACAGGAGGGCTGTTTACACTGAGCACAGGGGGGCTGTTTACACTGAGCACAGGGGGGCTGTTTACACTGAGCACAGGGGGGCTGTTTACACTGAGCACAGGGGGGCTGTTTACACTGAGCACAGGGGGGCTGTTTACACTGAGCACAGGGGGGCTGTTTACACTGAGCACAGGGGGGCTGTTTACACTGAGCACAGGGGGGCTGTTTACACTGAGCACAGGGGGCTGTTTACACTGAGCACAGGGGGCTGTTTACACTGAGCACAGGGGGGCTGTTTACACTGAGCACAGGGGGGCTGTTTGTACTGAGCACTGGGGGGCTGTTTACACTGAGCACAGGGGGGCTGTTTACACTGAGCACAGGGGGGCTGTTTACACTGAGCACAGGGGGGCTGTTTACACTGAGCACAGGGGGGCTGTTTGTACTGAGCACAGGGGGCTGTTTACACTGAGCACAGGGGGGCTGTTTACACTGAGCACTGGGGGGCTGTTTACACTGAGCACTGGGGGGGTGTTTACACTGAAAACAGAGGGGGCTGTTTACACTGAGCACAGGGGGGCTGTTTACACTGAGCACAGGGGGGCTGTTTACACTGAGCACAGGGGGGCTGTTTACACTGAGCACTGGGGGGCTGTTTACACTGAAAACAGAGGGGGCTGTTTACACTGAGCACAGGGGGGCTGTTTACACTGAGCACAGGGGGCTGTTTACACTGAGCACAGGGGGGCTGTTTACACTGAGCACAGGGGGCTGTTTACACTGAGCACAGGGGGGCTGTTTACACTGAGCACAGGGGGTCTGTTTACACTGAGCACAGGGGGGCTGTTTACACTGAGCACAGGGGGGCTGTTTACACTGAGCACTGGGGGGCTGTTTACACTGAGCACAGGGGGGCTGTTTACACTGAGCACAGGGGGGGCTGTTTACATTGAGAACAGGGGGGCTGTTTACACTGAGCACAGGGGGCTGTTTACACTGAGCACAGGGGGGGCTGTTTACACTGAGAACTGGGGGGCTGTTTACACTGAGCACAGGGGGGCTGTTTACCCTGAGCACAGGGGGGCTGTTTACACTGACCACAGGGGGCTGTTTCCACTGAGCACAGGGGGGGCTGTTTACACTGAGCACAGGGGGGCTGTTTACACTGAGCCCAGGGGGGGCTGTTTACACTGAGCACAGGGGGGCTGTTTACACTGAGCACAGGGGGGGCTGTTTACACTGAGCACAGGGGGGCTGTTTACACTGAGCACTGGGGGGCTGTTTACACTGAGCACAGGGGGGCTGTTTACACTGAGCACAGGGGGGCTGTTTACACTGAGCACAGGGGGGCTGTTTACACTGAGCACAGGGGGGCTGTTTACACTGAGCACAGGGGGCTGTTTACACTGAGCACAGGGGGGGCTGTTTACACTGAGCACAGGGGGGCTGTTTACACTGAGCACGGGGCTGTTTACACTGAGCACAGGGGGGCTGTTTACACTGAGCACAGGGGGGCTGTTTACACTGAGCACAGGGGGGCTGTTTACACTGAGCACAGGGGGCTGTTTACACTGAGCACAGGGGGGCTGTTAACACTGAGCACAGTGGGGCTGTTTACACTGAGCACAGGGGGGCTGTTTACACTGAGCACAGGGGGGCTGTTTACACTGAGCACAAGGGGGGCTGTTTACACTGAGCACAGGGGGGCTGTTTACACTGAGCACAGGGGGGGCTGTTTACACTGAGCACAGGGGGGCTGTTTACACTGAGCACAGGGGGCTGTTTACACTGAGCACAGGGGGGGCTGTTTACACTGAGCACAGGGGGGCTGTTTACACTGAGCACAGGGGGCTGTTTACACTGAGCACAGGGGGGGCTGTTTACACTGAGCACAGGGGGGCTGTTTACACTGAGCACGGGGCTGTTTACACTGAGCACAGGGGGCTGTTTACACTGAGCACAGGGGGCTGTTAACACTGAGCACAGGGGGGGCTGTTTACACTGAGCACAGGGGGGCTGTTTACACTGAGCACGGGGCTGTTTACACTGAGCACAGGGGGGCTGTTTACACTGAAAACAGAGGGGGCTGTTTACACTGAGCACAGGGGGGCTGTTTACACTGAGCACAGGGGGGCTGTTTACACTGAGCACAGGGGGGCTGTTTACACTGAGCACAGGGGGGCTGTTTACACTGAGCACAGGGGGGGCTGTTTACACTGAGCACGGGGGGCTGTTTACACTGAGCACAGGGGGGCTGTTTACCCTGAGCACAGGGGGGCTGTTTACACTGAGCACAGGGGGCTGTTTACACTGAACACAGGGGGGCTGTTTACACTGAGCACAGGGGGGCTGTTTACACTGAGCACGGGGGCTGTTTACACTGAGCACTGGGGGGCTGTTTACACTGAGCACAGGGGGGCTGTTTACATTGAGAACAGGGGGGCTGTTTACACTGAGCACAGGGGGCTGTTTACACTGAGCACAGGGGGGCTGTTTACACTGAGCACAGGGGGCTGTTTACACTGAGCACAGGGGGGCTGTTTACACTGAGCAAAGGGGGGCTGTTTACACTGAGCACAGGGGGGCTGTTTACACTGAGCACAGGGGGGGCTGTTTACATTGAGAACAGGGGGGCTGTTTACACTGAGCACAGGGGGGGGGCTGTTTACACTGAGCACAGGGGGGCTGTTTACACTGAGCACAGGGGGGCTGTTTACACTGAGCACAGGGGGCTGTTTACATTGAGAACAGGGGGGCTGTTTACACTGAGCACAGGGGGGCTGTTTACACTGAGCACAGGGGGGCTGTTTACACTGAGCACTGGGGGGCTGTTTACACTGAGCACAGGGGGGCTGTTTACACTGAGCACAGGGGGGCTGTTTACACTGAAAACAGAGGGGGCTGTTTACACTGAGCACAGGGGGGCTGTTTACACTGAGCACAGGGAGGCTGTTTACACTGAGCACAGGGGGGGCTGTTTACACTGAGCACAGGGGGGCTGTTTACACTGAGCGCAGGGGGGCTGTTTACACTGAGCACTGGGGGGCTGTTTACACTGAGCACAGGGGGGCTGTTTACCCTGAGCACAGGGGGGCTGTTTACACTGAGCACAGGGGGCTGTTTACACTGAGCACAGGGGGGCTGTTTACACTGAGCACAGGGGGGCTGTTTACACTGAGCACTGGGGGGCTGTTTACACTGAGCACAGGGGGGCTGTTTACACTGAGCACAGGGGGGCTGTTTACACTGAGCACAGGGGGGGCTGTTTACACTGAGCACAGGGGGGCTGTTTACACTGAGCACAGGGGGCTGTTTACACTGAGCACAGGGGGGCTGTTTACACTGAGCACAGGGGGGCAGTTTACACTGAGCACAGGGGGGCTGTTTCCACTGAGCACAGGGGGCTGTTTACACTGAGCACAGGAGGGCTGTTTACACTGAGCACAGGGGGCTGTTTACATTGAGCACAGGGGGGCTGTTTACACTGAGCACAGGGGGGGCTGTTTACACTGAGCACAGGGGGGCTGTTTACACTGAGCACAGGGGGGCTGTTTACACTGAGCACGGGGCTGTTTACACTGAGCACAGGGGGGCTGTTTACACTGAGCACAGGGGGCTGTTTACACTGAGCACAGGGGGGCTGTTTACACTGAGCACAGGGGGCTGTTTACACTGAGCGCAGGGGGGCTGTTTACACTGAGCACAGGGGGGGCTGTTTACACTGAGCACAGGGGGGTCTGTTTACACTGAGCACAGGGGGGACTGTTTACACTGAGCACAGGGGGGACTGTTTACACTGAGCACAGGGGGGCTGTTTACACTGAGCGCAGAGGGCTGTTTACACTGAGCACAGGGGGGACTGTTTACACTGAGCACAGGGGGGACTGTTTACACTGAGCACAGGGGGGCTGTTTACACTGAGCACAGGGGGGCTGTTTACACTGAGCACAGGGGGGCTGTTTACACTGAGCACAGGGGGGGCTGTTTACACTGAGCACAGGGGGGCTGTTTACACTGAGCACAGGGGGCTGTTTACACTGAGCACGGGGGGGCAGTTTACACTGAGCACAGGGGGGCTGTTTACACTGAGCACGGGGCTGTTTACACTGAGCACAGGGGGCTGTTTACACTGAGCACAGGAGGGCTGTTTACACTGAGCACAGGGGGGCTGTTTACACTGAGCACAGGGGGGCTGTTTACACTGAGCACAGGGGGGCTGTTTACACTGAGCACAGGGGGCTGTTTACACTGAGCACAGGAGGGCTGTTTACACTGAGCACAGGGGGGCTGTTTACACTGAGCACAGGGGGCTGTTTACACTGAGCGCAGGGGGGCTGTTTACACTGAGCACAGGGGGGTCTGTTTACACTGAGCACAGGGGGGACTGTTTACACTGAGCACAGGGGGGACTGTTTACACTGAGCACAGGGGGGCTGTTTACACTGAGCACAGGGGGGCTGTTTACACTGAGCACAGGGGGGCTGTTTACACTGAGCACGGGGCTGTTTACACTGAGCACAGAGGGGCTGTTTACACTGAGCACAGGGGGGCTGTTTACACTGAGCACAGGGGGGGCTGTTTACACTGAGCACAGGGGGCTGTTTACACTGAGCACAGGGGGGGCTGTTTACACTGAGCACAGGGGGGCTGTTTACACTGAGCACAGGGGGCTGTTTACACTGAGCACAGGGGGGCTGTTTACACTGAGCACAGGGGGCTGTTTACACTGAGCACAGGGGGGCTGTTTACACAGAGCACAGGGGGGCTGTTTACACTGAGCACAGGGGGCTGTTTACACTGAGCACAGGGGGGCTGTTTACACTGAGCACAGGGGGGCTGTTTCCACTGAGCACAGGGGGGCTGTTTACACTGAGCACAGGGGGGCTGTTTACACTGAGCACAGGGGGGCTGTTTACACTGAGCACAGGGGGCTGTTTACACTGAGCACTGGGGGGCTGTTTACACTGAAAACAGAGGGGGCTGTTTACACTGAGCACTGGGGGGCTGTTTACACTGAGCACAGGGGGGCTGTTTACACTGAGCACAGGGGGGCTGTTTACACTGAGCACAGGGGGGCTGTTTACACTGAGCACAGGGGGGCTGTTTACACTGAAAACAGAGGGGGCTGTTTACACTGAGCACAGGGGGGCTGTTTACACTGAGCACAGGGGGCTGTTTACACTGAAAACAGAGGGGGCTGTTTACACTGAGCACAGGGGGGCTGTTTACACTGAAAACAGAGGGGGCTGTTTACACTGAGCACTTGGGGGCTGTTTACACTGAGCACAGGGGGCTGTTTACACTGAGCACAGGGGGGCTGTTTACACTGAGCACAGGGGGGCTGTTTACACTGAGCACAGGGGGGCTGTTTACACTGAGCACAGGGGGGCTGTTTACACTGAAAACAGAGGGGGCTGTTTACACTGAGCACAGGGGGGCTGTTTACACTGAGCACAGGGGGCTGTTTACACTGAGCACAGGGGGTCTGTTTACACTGAGCACAGGGGGGCTGTTTACACTGAGCACAGGGGGGCTGTTTACACTGAGCACTGGGGGGCTGTTTACACTGAGCACAGGGGGCTGTTTACATTGAGAACAGGGGGGCTGTTTACACTGAGCACAGGGGGGCTGTTTACACTGAGCACAGGAGGGCTGTTTACACTGAGCACAGGGGGGGCTGTTTACATTGAGAACAGGGGGGCTGTTTACACTGAGCACAGGGGGGGCTGTTTACACTGAGCACAGGGGGGCTGTTTACACTGAGCACAGGGGGGCTGTTTACACTGAGCACTGGGGGGCTGTTTACACTGAGCACAGGAGGGCTGTTTACACTGAAAACAGGGGGGCTGTTTACACTGAGCACAGGGGGCTGTTTACATTGAGAACAGGGGGGCTGTTTACACTGAGCACAGGGGGGCTGTTTACACTGAGCACAGGGGGGCTGTTTACACTGAGCACTGGGGGGCTGTTTACACTGAAAACAGAGGGGGCTGTTTACACTGAGCACAGGGGGGCTGTTTACACTGAGCACAGGGGGGGCTGTTTACACTGAGCACAGGGGGGCTGTTTACACTGAGCACTGGGGGGCTGTTTACACTGAGCACAGGGGGGCTGTTTACCCTGAGCACAGGGGGGCTGTTTACACTGAGCACAGGGGGGCTGTTTACACTGAGCACAGGGGGGCTGTTTACACTGAGCACGGGGCTGTTTACACTGAGCACAGAGGGGCTGTTTACACTGAGCACAGGGGGGCTGTTTACACTGAGCACAGGGGGGGCTGTTTACACTGAGCACAGGGGGCTGTTTACACTGAGCACAGGGGGGGCTGTTTACACTGAGCACAGGGGGGCTGTTTACACTGAGCACAGGGGGCTGTTTACACTGAGCACAGGGGGGCTGTTTACACTGAGCACAGGGGGGCTGTTTACACTGAGCACAGGGGGCTGTTTACACTGAGCACAGGGGGGCTGTTTACACAGAGCACAGGGGGGCTGTTTACACTGAGCACAGGGGGCTGTTTACACTGAGCACAGGGGGGCTGTTTACACTGAGCACAGGGGGGCTGTTTACACTGAGCACAGGGGGGCTGTTTACACTGAGCACAGGGGGGCTGTTTACACTGAGCACAGGGGGCTGTTTACACTGAAAACAGAGGGGGCTGTTTACACTGAGCACAGGGGGGCTGTTTACACTGAAAACAGAGGGGGCTGTTTACACTGAGCACTTGGGGGCTGTTTACACTGAGCACAGGGGGGCTGTTTACACTGAGCACAGGGGGGCTGTTTACACTGAGCACAGGGGGGCTGTTTACACTGAGCACAGGGGGGCTGTTTACACTGAAAACAGAGGGGGCTGTTTACACTGAGCACAGGGGGGCTGTTTACACTGAGCACAGGGGGCTGTTTACACTGAGCACAGGGGGTCTGTTTACACTGAGCACAGGGGGGCTGTTTACACTGAGCACAGGGGGGCTGTTTACACTGAGCACAGGGGGGCTGTTTACACTGAGCACAGGGGGGCTGTTTACACTGAGCACAGGGGGCTGTTTACACTGAGCACAGGGGGGCTGTTTACACTGAGCACAGGGGGCTGTTTACATTGAGAACAGGGGGGCTGTTTACACTGAGCACAGGGGGGCTGTTTACACTGAGCACAGGAGGGCTGTTTACACTGAGCACAGGGGGGGCTGTTTACATTGAGAACAGGGGGGCTGTTTACACTGAGCACAGGGGGGGCTGTTTACACTGAGCACAGGGGGGCTGTTTACACTGAGCACAGGGGGGCTGTTTACACTGAGCACTGGGGGGCTGTTTACACTGAGCACAGGAGGGCTGTTTACACTGAAAACAGGGGGGCTGTTTACACTGAGCACAGGGGGGCTGTTTACACTGAGCACAGGGGGGCTGTTTACACTGAGCACTGGGGGGCTGTTTACACTGAAAACAGAGGGGGCTGTTTACACTGAGCACAGGGGGGCTGTTTACACTGAGCACAGGGGGGGCTGTTTACACTGAGCACAGGGGGGCTGTTTACACTGAGCACTGGGGGGCTGTTTACACTGAGCACAGGGGGGCTGTTTACCCTGAGCACAGGGGGGCTGTTTACACTGAGCACAGGGGGGCTGTTTACACTGAGCACAGGGGGGCTGTTTACACTGAGCACGGGGCTGTTTACACTGAGCACAGAGGGGCTGTTTACACTGAGCACAGGGGGGCTGTTTACACTGAGCACAGGGGGGGCTGTTTACACTGAGCACAGGGGGCTGTTTACACTGAGCACAGGGGGGGCTGTTTACACTGAGCACAGGGGGGCTGTTTACACTGAGCACAGGGGGCTGTTTACACTGAGCAGAGGGGGGCTGTTTACACTGAGCACAGGGGGGCTGTTTACACTGAGCACAGGGGGCTGTTTACACTGAGCACAGGGGGGCTGTTTACACAGAGCACAGGGGGGCTGTTTACACTGAGCACAGGGGGCTGTTTACACTGAGCACAGGGGGGCTGTTTACACTGAGCACAGGGGGGCTGTTTACACTGAGCACAGGGGGGCTGTTTACACTGAGCACAGGGGGGCTGTTTACACTGAGCACAGGGGGGCTGTTTACACTGAGCACAGGGGGCTGTTTACACTGAGCACAGGGGGGCTGTTTACACTGAGCACAGGGGGCTGTTTACACTGAGCACAGGGGGGCTGTTTACACTGAAAACAGAGGGGGCTGTTTACACTGAGCACTGGGGGGCTGTTTACACTGAGCACAGGGGGGCTGTTTACACTGAGCACAGGGGGGCTGTTTACACTGAGCACAGGGGGGCTGTTTACACTGAGCACAGGGGGGCTGTTTACACTGAAAACAGAGGGGGCTGTTTACACTGAGCACAGGGGGGCTGTTTACACTGAGCACAGGGGGCTGTTTACACTGAGCACAGGGGGGCTGTTTACACTGAGCACAGGGGGGCTGTTTACACTGAGCACAGGGGGGCTGTTTACACTGAGCACAGGGGGGCTGTTTACACTGAAAACAGAGGGGGCTGTTTACACTGAGCACAGGGGGGCTGTTTACACTGAGCACAGGGGGCTGTTTACACTGAGCACAGGGGGTCTGTTTACACTGAGCACAGGGGGGCTGTTTACACTGAGCACAGGGGGGCTGTTTACACTGAGCACTGGGGGGCTGTTTACACTGAGCACAGGGGGCTGTTTACATTGAGAACAGGGGGGCTGTTTACACTGAGCACAGGGGGGCTGTTTACACTGAGCACAGGAGGGCTGTTTACACTGAGCACAGGGGGGGCTGTTTACACTGAGCAAAGGGGGGCTGTTTACACTGAGCACAGGGGGGCTGTTTACACTGAGCACTGGGGGGCTGTTTACACTGAGCACAGGGGGGCTGTTTACACTGAGCACAGGGGGGCTGTTTACACTGAGCACTGGGGGGCTGTTTACACTGAGCACAGGAGGGCTGTTTACACTGAAAACAGGGGGGCTGTTTACACTGAGCACAGGGGGCTGTTTACATTGAGAACAGGGGGGCTGTTTACACTGAGCACAGGGGGGCTGTTTACACTGAGCACAGGGGGGCTGTTTACACTGAGCACTGGGGGGCTGTTTACACTGAAAACAGAGGGGGCTGTTTACACTGAGCACAGGGGGGCTGTTTACACTGAGCACAGGGAGGCTGTTTACACTGAGCACAGGGGGGGCTGTTTACACTGAGCACAGGGGGGCTGTTTACACTGAGCGCAGGGGGGCTGTTTACACTGAGCACTGGGGGGCTGTTTACACTGAGCACAGGGGGGCTGTTTACCCTGAGCACAGGGGGGCTGTTTCCACTGAGCACAGGGGGGCTGTTTACACTGAGCACAGGGGGGCTGTTTACACTGAGCACAGGGGGGCTGTTTACACTGAGCACAGGGGGGCTGTTTACACTGAGCACGGGGCTGTTTACACTGAGCACAGGGGGGCTGTTTACACTGAGCACAGGGGGGCTGTTTACACTGAGCACAGGGGGGCTGTTTACACTGAGCACAGGGGGGGCTGTTTACACTGAGCACAGGGGGGCTGTTTACACTGAGCACAGGGGGCTGTTTACACTGAGCACAGGGGGGCTGTTTACACTGAGCACAGGGGGGCTGTTTACACTGAGCACAGGGGGCTGTTTACACTGAGCACAGGGGGGGCTGTTTACACTGAGCACAGGGGGGGCTGTTTACACTGAGCACAGGGGGGGCTGTTTACACTGAGCACAGGGGGGCTGTTTACACTGAGCACGGGGGCTGTTTACACTGAGCACAGGGGGGCTGTTTATACTGAGCACAGGGGGGCTGTTTACACTGAGCACAGGGGGGCTGTTTACACTGAGCACAGGGGGCTGTTTACACTGAGCACAGGGGGGCTGTTTACACTGAGCACAGGGGGGCTGTTTACACTGAGCACTGGGGGGCTGTTTACACTGAAAACAGAGGGGGCTGTTTACACTGAGCACAGGGGGGCTGTTTACACTGAGCACAGGGGGGCTGTTTACACTGAGCACAGGGGGGCTGTTTACACTGAGCACTGGGGGGCTGTTTACACTGAAAACAGAGGGGGCTGTTTACACTGAGCACAGGGGGGCTGTTTACACTGAGCACAGGGGGCTGTTTACACTGAGCACAGGGGGGCTGTTTACACTGAGCACAGGGGGCTGTTTACATTGAGAACAGGGGGGCTGTTTACACTGAGCACAGGGGGGCTGTTTACACTGAGCACAGGGGGGCTGTTTACACTGAGCACTGGGGGGCTGTTTACACTGAAAACAGAGGGGGCTGTTTACACTGAGCACAGGGGGGCTGTTTACACTGAGCACAGGGAGGCTGTTTACACTGAGCACAGGGGGGCTGTTTACACTGAGCACAGGGGGGCTGTTTACACTGAGCACTGGGGGGCTGTTTACACTGAGCACAGGGGGGCTGTTTACACTGAGCACAGGGGGGGCTGTTTACATTGAGAACAGGGGGGCTGTTTACACTGAGCACAGGGGGGCTGTTTACACTGAGCACAGGGGGGCTGTTTACACTGAGCACAGGGGGGGCTGTTTACACTGAGCACAGGGGGGGCTGTTTACACTGAGCACAGGGGGGCTGTTTACACTGAGCACAGGGGGGCTGTTTACACTGAGCACAGGGGGGCTGTTTACACTGAGCACAGGGGGGCTGTTTACACTGAGCACTGGGGGGCTGTTTACACTGAGCACAGGGGGGCTGTTTACACTGAAAACAGAGGGGGCTGTTTACACTGAGCACAGGGGGCTGTTTACACTGAGCACAGGGGGGCTGTTTACACTGAGCACAGGGGGGCTGTTTACCCTGAGCACAGGGGGGCTGTTTACCCTGAGCACAGGGGGGCTGTTTACACTGAGCACAGGGGGCTGTTTACACTGAGCACAGGGGGGCTGTTTACCCTGAGCACAGGGGGGCTGTTTACACTGAGCACAGGGGGCTGTTTACACTGAGCACAGGGGGGGCTGTTTACACTGAGCACAGGGGGGCTGTTTACACTGAGCACAGGGGGGCTGTTTACACTGAGCACAGGGGGGCTGTTTACACTGAGCACAGGGGGCTGTTTACACTGAGCACAGGGGGCTGTTTACACTGAGCACAGGGGGGCTGTTTACACTGAGCACAGGGGGGCTGTTTACACTGAGCACTGGGGGGCTGTTTACACTGAGCACTGGGGGGCTGTTTACACTGAAAACAGAGGGGGCTGTTTACACTGAGCACAGGGGGGCTGTTTACACTGAGCACAGGGGGGCTGTTTACACTGAGCACAGGGGGGCTGTTTACACTGAGCACTGGGGGGCTGTTTACACTGAAAACAGAGGGGGCTGTTTACACTGAGCACAGGGGGGCTGTTTACACTGAGCACAGGGGGCTGTTTACACTGAGCACAGGGGGGCTGTTTACACTGAGCACAGGGGGCTGTTTACACTGAGCACAGGGGGGCTGTTTACACTGAGCACAGGGGGTCTGTTTACACTGAGCACAGGGGGGCTGTTTACACTGAGCACAGGGGGGCTGTTTACACTGAGCACTGGGGGGCTGTTTACACTGAGCACAGGGGGGCTGTTTACACTGAGCACAGGGGGGGCTGTTTACATTGAGAACAGGGGGGCTGTTTACACTGAGCACAGGGGGGCTGTTTACACTGAGCACAGGGGGGCTGTTTACACTGAGCGCAGGGGGCTGTTTACACTGAGCACAGGGGGGGCTGTTTACACTGAGCACAGGGGGGCTGTTTACACTGAGCACAGGGGGGCTGTTTACACTGAGCACGGGGGCTGTTTACACTGAACACAGGGGGGCTGTTTACACTGAGCACAGGGGGGCTGTTTACACTGAGCACGGGGGCTGTTTACACTGAGCACTGGGGGGCTGTTTACACTGAGCACAGGGGGGCTGTTTACATTGAGAACAGGGGGGCTGTTTACACTGAGCACAGGGGGCTGTTTACACTGAGCACAGGGGGGCTGTTTACACTGAGCACAGGGGGCTGTTTACACTGAGCACAGGGGGGCTGTTTACACTGAGCAAAGGGGGGCTGTTTACACTGAGCACAGGGGGGCTGTTTACACTGAGCACAGGGGGGGCTGTTTACATTGAGAACAGGGGGGCTGTTTACACTGAGCACAGGGGGGGGGCTGTTTACACTGAGCACAGGGGGGCTGTTTACACTGAGCACAGGGGGGCTGTTTACACTGAGCACAGGGGGCTGTTTACATTGAGAACAGGGGGGCTGTTTACACTGAGCACAGGGGGGCTGTTTACACTGAGCACAGGGGGGCTGTTTACACTGAGCACTGGGGGGCTGTTTACACTGAGCACAGGGGGGCTGTTTACACTGAGCACAGGGGGGCTGTTTACACTGAAAACAGAGGGGGCTGTTTACACTGAGCACAGGGGGGCTGTTTACACTGAGCACAGGGAGGCTGTTTACACTGAGCACAGGGGGGGCTGTTTACACTGAGCACAGGGGGGCTGTTTACACTGAGCGCAGGGGGGCTGTTTACACTGAGCACTGGGGGGCTGTTTACACTGAGCACAGGGGGGCTGTTTACCCTGAGCACAGGGGGGCTGTTTACACTGAGCACAGGGGGCTGTTTACACTGAGCACAGGGGGGCTGTTTACACTGAGCACAGGGGGGCTGTTTACACTGAGCACTGGGGGGCTGTTTACACTGAGCACAGGGGGGCTGTTTACACTGAGCACAGGGGGGCTGTTTACACTGAGCACAGGGGGGGCTGTTTACACTGAGCACAGGGGGGCTGTTTACACTGAGCACAGGGGGCTGTTTACACTGAGCACAGGGGGGCTGTTTACACTGAGCACAGGGGGGCAGTTTACACTGAGCACAGGGGGGCTGTTTACACTGAGCACAGGGGGGCTGTTTACACTGAGCACAGGGGGCTGTTTACATTGAGCACAGGGGGGCTGTTTACACTGAGCACAGGGGGGGCTGTTTACACTGAGCACAGGGGGGCTGTTTACACTGAGCACAGGGGGGCTGTTTACACTGAGCACGGGGCTGTTTACACTGAGCACAGGGGGGCTGTTTACACTGAGCACAGGGGGCTGTTTACACTGAGCACAGGGGGGCTGTTTACACTGAGCACAGGGGGCTGTTTACACTGAGCGCAGGGGGGCTGTTTACACTGAGCACAGGGGGGGCTGTTTATACTGAGCACAGGGGGGTCTGTTTACACTGAGCACAGGGGGGACTGTTTACACTGAGCACAGGGGGGACTGTTTACACTGAGCACAGGGGGGCTGTTTACACTGAGCGCAGGGGGCTGTTTACACTGAGCACAGGGGGGACTGTTTACACTGAGCACAGGGGGGACTGTTTACACTGAGCACAGGGGGGCTGTTTACACTGAGCACAGGGGGGCTGTTTACACTGAGCACAGGGGGGCTGTTTACACTGAGCACAGGGGGGGCTGTTTACACTGAGCACAGGGGGGCTGTTTACACTGAGCACAGGGGGCTGTTTACACTGAGCACGGGGGGGCAGTTTACACTGAGCACAGGGGGGCTGTTTACACTGAGCACGGGGCTGTTTACACTGAGCACAGGAGGGCTGTTTACACTGAGCACAGGGGGGCTGTTTACACTGAGCACAGGGGGCTGTTTACACTGAGCACAGGAGGGCTGTTTACACTGAGCACAGGGGGGCTGTTTACACTGAGCACAGGGGGCTGTTTACACTGAGCACAGGGGGCTGTTTACACTGAGCGCAGGGGGGCTGTTTACACTGAGCACAGGGGGGTCTGTTTACACTGAGCACAGGGGGGACTGTTTACACTGAGCACAGGGGGGCTGTTTACACTGAGCACAGGGGGGCTGTTTACACTGAGCACAGGGGGGCTGTTTACACTGAGCACGGGGCTGTTTACACTGAGCACAGGGGGGGCTGTTTACACTGAGCACAGGGGGGCTGTTTACACTGAGCACGGGGCTGTTTACACTGAGCACAGGGGGGCTGTTTACACTGAAAACAGAGGGGGCTGTTTACACTGAGCACAGGGGGGCTGTTTACACTGAGCACAGGGGGGCTGTTTACACTGAGCACAGGGGGGCTGTTTACACTGAGCACAGGGGGGCTGTTTACACTGAGCACAGGGGGGGCTGTTTACACTGAGCACGGGGGGCTGTTTACACTGAGCACAGGGGGGCTGTTTACCCTGAGCACAGGGGGGCTGTTTACACTGAGCACAGGGGGCTGTTTACACTGAACACAGGGGGGCTGTTTACACTGAGCACAGGGGGGCTGTTTACACTGAGCACGGGGGCTGTTTACACTGAGCACTGGGGGGCTGTTTACACTGAGCACAGGGGGGCTGTTTACATTGAGAACAGGGGGGCTGTTTACACTGAGCACAGGGGGCTGTTTACACTGAGCACAGGGGGGCTGTTTACACTGAGCACAGGGGGCTGTTTACACTGAGCACAGGGGGGCTGTTTACACTGAGCAAAGGGGGGCTGTTTACACTGAGCACAGGGGGGCTGTTTGCACTGAGCACAGGGGGGGCTGTTTACATTGAGAACAGGGGGGCTGTTTACACTGAGCACAGGGGGGGGGCTGTTTACACTGAGCACAGGGGGGCTGTTTACACTGAGCACAGGGGGGCTGTTTACACTGAGCACAGGGGGCTGTTTACATTGAGAACAGGGGGGCTGTTTACACTGAGCACAGGGGGGCTGTTTACACTGAGCACAGGGGGGCTGTTTACACTGAGCACTGGGGGGCTGTTTACACTGAGCACAGGGGGGCTGTTTACACTGAGCACAGTGGGGCTGTTTACACTGAAAACAGAGGGGGCTGTTTACACTGAGCACAGGGGGGCTGTTTACACTGAGCACAGGGAGGCTGTTTACACTGAGCACAGGGGGGGCTGTTTACACTGAGCACAGGGGGGCTGTTTACACTGAGCGCAGGGGGGCTGTTTACACTGAGCACTGGGGGGCTGTTTACACTGAGCACAGGGGGGCTGTTTACCCTGAGCACAGGGGGGCTGTTTACACTGAGCACAGGGGGGCTGTTTACACTGAGCACAGGGGGCTGTTTACACTGAGCACAGGGGGGCTGTTTACACTGAGCACTGGGGGGCTGTTTACACTGAGCACAGGGGGGCTGTTTACACTGAGCACTGGGGGGCTGTTTACACTGAGCACTGGGGGGCTGTTTACACTGAGCACAGGGGGGCTGTTTACACTGAGCACTGGGGGGCTGTTTACACTGAGCACAGGGGGCTGTTTACACTGAGCACAGGGGGGCTGTTTACACTGAGCACTGGGGGGCTGTTTACACTGAGCACAGGGGGGCTGTTTACACTGAGCACAGGGGGGCTGTTTACACTGAGCACAGGGGGGGCTGTTTACACTGAGCACAGGGGGGCTGTTTACACTGAGCACAGGGGGCTGTTTACACTGAGCACAGGGGGGCTGTTTACACTGAGCACAGGGGGGCAGTTTACACTGAGCACAGGGGGGCTGTTTACATTGAGCACAGGGGGGCTGTTTACACTGAGCACAGGGGGCTGTTTACATTGAGCACAGGGGGGCTGTTTACACTGAGCACAGGGGGGGCTGTTTACACTGAGCACAGGGGGGCTGTTTACACTGAGCACAGGGGGGCTGTTTACACTGAGCACGGGGCTGTTTACACTGAGCACAGGGGGGCTGTTTACACTGAGCACAGGGGGCTGTTTACACTGAGCACAGGGGGGCTGTTTACACTGAGCACAGGGGGCTGTTTACACTGAGCGCAGGGGGGCTGTTTACACTGAGCACAGGGGGGGCTGTTTACACTGAGCACAGGGGGGACTGTTTACACTGAGCACAGGGGGGCTGTTTACACTGAGCGCAGGGGGCTGTTTACACTGAGCACAGGGGGGACTGTTTACACTGAGCACAGGGGGGACTGTTTACACTGAGCACAGGGGGGCTGTTTACACTGAGCACAGGGGGGCTGTTTACACTGAGCACAGGGGGGCTGTTTCCACTGAGCACAGGGGGGGCTGTTTACACTGAGCACAGGGGGGCTGTTTACACTGAGCACAGGGGGCTGTTTACACTGAGCACGGGGGGGCAGTTTACACTGAGCACAGGGGGGCTGTTTACACTGAGCACGGGGCTGTTTACACTGAGCACAGGAGGGCTGTTTACACTGAGCACAGGGGGGCTGTTTACACTGAGCACAGGGGGCTGTTTACACTGAGCACAGGAGGGCTGTTTACACTGAGCACAGGGGGGCTGTTTACACTGAGCACAGGGGGCTGTTTACACTGAGCACAGGGGGCTGTTTACACTGAGCGCAGGGGGGCTGTTTACACTGAGCACAGGGGGGTCTGTTTACACTGAGCACAGGGGGGACTGTTTACACTGAGCACAGGGGGGACTGTTTACACTGAGCACAGGGGGGCTGTTTACACTGAGCACAGGGGGGGCTGTTTACACTGAGCACGGGGCTGTTTACACTGAGCACAGAGGGGCTGTTTACACTGAGCACAGGGGGGCTGTTTACACTGAGCACAGGGGGGGCTGTTTACACTGAGCACAGGGGGCTGTTTACACTGAGCACAGGGGGGGCTGTTTACACTGAGCACAGGGGGGCTGTTTACACTGAGCACAGGGGGCTGTTTACACTGAGCACAGGGGGGCTGTTTACACTGAGCACAGGGGGGCTGTTTACACAGAGCACAGGGGGGCTGTTTACACTGAGCACAGGGGGGCTGTTTACACTGAGCACAGGGGGCTGTTTACACTGAGCACAGGGGGCTGTTTACACTGAGCACAGGGGGGCTGTTTACACAGAGCACAGGGGGGCTGTTTACACTGAGCACAGGGGGCTGTTTACACTGAGCACAGGGGGGCTGTTTACACTGAGCACAGGGGGGCTGTTTACACTGAGCACAGGGGGGCTGTTTACACTGAGCACAGGGGGGCTGTTTACACTGAGCACAGGGGGCTGTTTACACTGAGCACTGGGGGGCTGTTTACACTGAAAACAGAGGGGGCTGTTTACACTGAGCACTGGGGGGCTGTTTACACTGAGCACAGGGGGGCTGTTTACACTGAGCACAGGGGGGCTGTTTACACTGAGCACAGGGGGGCTGTTTACACTGAGCACAGGGGGGCTGTTTACACTGAAAACAGAGGGGGCTGTTTACACTGAGCACAGGGGGGCTGTTTACACTGAGCACAGGGGGCTGTTTACACTGAAAACAGAGGGGGCTGTTTACACTGAGCACAGGGGGGCTGTTTACACTGAAAACAGAGGGGGCTGTTTACACTGAGCACTTGGGGGCTGTTTACACTGAGCACAGGGGGGCTGTTTACACTGAGCACAGGGGGGCTGTTTACACTGAGCACAGGTGGGCTGTTTACACTGAGCACAGGGGGGCTGTTTACACTGAGCACTGGGGGGCTGTTTACACTGAGCACAGGGGGCTGTTTACATTGAGAACAGGGGGGCTGTCTACACTGAGCACAGGGGGGCTGTTTACACTGAAAACAGAGGGGGCTGTTTACACTGAGCACAGGGGGGCTGTTTACACTGAGCACAGGGGGCTGTTTACACTGAGCACAGGGGGTCTGTTTACACTGAGCACAGGGGGGCTGTTTACACTGAGCACAGGGGGGCTGTTTACACTGAGCACTGGGGGGCTGTTTACACTGAGCACAGGGGGCTGTTTACATTGAGAACAGGGGGGCTGTTTACACTGAGCACAGGGGGGCTGTTTACACTGAGCACAGGAGGGCTGTTTACACTGAGCACAGGGGGGGCTGTTTACACTGAGCACAGGGGGGCTGTTTACACTGAGCACAGGGGGGCTGTTTACACTGAGCACTGGGGGGCTGTTTACACTGAGCACAGGGGGGCTGTTTACACTGAAAACAGGGGGGCTGTTTACACTGAGCACAGGGGGCTGTTTACACTGAGCACAGGGGGGCTGTTTACACTGAGCACAGGGGGGCTGTTTACACTGAGCCCAGGGGGGGCTGTTTACACTGAGCACAGGGGGGCTGTTTACACTGAGCACAGGGGGCTGTTTACATTGAGAACAGGGGGGCTGTTTACACTGAGCACAGGGGGGCTGTTTACACTGAGCACAGGGGGGCTGTTTACACTGAGCACTGGGGGGCTGTTTACACTGAAAACAGAGGGGGCTGTTTACACTGAGCACAGGGGGGCTGTTTACACTGAGCACAGGGGGGCTGTTTACACTGAGCACAGGGGGGGCTGTTTACACTGAGCACAGGGGGGCTGTTTACACTGAGCGCAGGGGGGCTGTTTACACTGAGCACTGGGGGGCTGTTTACACTGAGCACAGGGGGGCTGTTTACCCTGAGCACAGGGGGGCTGTTTACACTGAGCACAGGGGGGCTGTTTACACTGAGCACAGGGGGGCTGTTTACACTGAGCACGGGGCTGTTTACACTGAGCACAGAGGGGCTGTTTACACTGAGCACAGGGGGGCTGTTTACACTGAGCACAGGGGGGGCTGTTTACACTGAGCACAGGGGGCTGTTTACACTGAGCACAGGGGGGGCTGTTTACACTGAGCACAGGGGGGCTGTTTACACTGAGCACAGGGGGCTGTTTACACTGAGCACAGGGGGGCTGTTTACACTGAGCACAGGGGGGCTGTTTACACTGAGCACAGGGGGCTGTTTACACTGAGCACAGGGGGGCTGTTTACACAGAGCACAGGGGGGCTGTTTACACTGAGCACAGGGGGCTGTTTACACTGAGCACAGGGGGGCTGTTTACACTGAGCACAGGGGGGCTGTTTACACTGAGCACAGGGGGGCTGTTTACACTGAGCACAGGGGGGCTGTTTACACTGAGCACAGGGGGGCTGTTTACACTGAGCACAGGGGGCTGTTTACACTGAGCACAGGGGGGCTGTTTACACTGAGCACAGGGGGCTGTTTACACTGAGCACAGGGGGGCTGTTTACACTGAAAACAGAGGGGGCTGTTTACACTGAGCACTGGGGGGCTGTTTACACTGAGCACAGGGGGGCTGTTTACACTGAGCACAGGGGGGCTGTTTACACTGAGCACAGGGGGGCTGTTTACACTGAGCACAGGGGGGCTGTTTACACTGAAAACAGAGGGGGCTGTTTACACTGAGCACAGGGGGGCTGTTTACACTGAGCACAGGGGGCTGTTTACACTGAAAACAGAGGGGGCTGTTTACACTGAGCACAGGGGGGCTGTTTACACTGAGCACAGGGGGCTGTTTACACTGAAAACAGAGGGGGCTGTTTACACTGAGCACTTGGGGGCTGTTTACACTGAGCACAGGGGGGCTGTTTACACTGAGCACAGGGGGGCTGTTTACACTGAGCACAGGGGGGCTGTTTACACTGAGCACAGGGGGGCTGTTTACACTGAAAACAGAGGGGGCTGTTTACACTGAGCACAGGGGGGCTATTTACACTGAGCACAGGGGGCTGTTTACACTGAGCACAGGGGGTCTGTTTACACTGAGCACAGGGGGGCTGTTTACACTGAGCACAGGGGGGCTGTTTACACTGAGCACTGGGGGGCTGTTTACACTGAGCACAGGGGGCTGTTTACATTGAGAACAGGGGGGCTGTTTACACTGAGCACAGGGGGGCTGTTTACACTGAGCACAGGAGGGCTGTTTACACTGAGCACAGGGGGGGCTGTTTACATTGAGAACAGGGGGGCTGTTTACACTGAGCACAGGGGGGGCTGTTTACACTGAGCACAGGGGGGCTGTTTACACTGAGCACAGGGGGGCTGTTTACACTGAGCACTGGGGGGCTGTTTACACTGAGCACAGGAGGGCTGTTTACACTGAAAACAGGGGGGCTGTTTACACTGAGCACAGGGGGCTGTTTACATTGAGAACAGGGGGGCTGTTTACACTGAGCACAGGGGGGCTGTTTACACTGAGCACAGGGGGGCTGTTTACACTGAGCACTGGGGGGCTGTTTACACTGAGCACTGGGGGGCTGTTTACACTGAAAACAGAGGGGGCTGTTTACACTGAGCACAGGGGGGCTGTTTACACTGAGCACAGGGAGGCTGTTTACACTGAGCACAGGGGGGGCTGTTTACACTGAGCACAGGGGGGCTGTTTACACTGAGCGCAGGGGGGCTGTTTACACTGAGCACTGGGGGGCTGTTTACACTGAGCACAGGGGGGCTGTTTACCCTGAGCACAGGGGGGCTGTTTACACTGAGCACAGGGGGGCTGTTTACACTGAGCACAGGGGGGCTGTTTACACTGAGCACAGGGGGGCTGTTTACACTGAGCACAGGGGGGCTGTTTACACTGAGCACGGGGCTGTTTACACTGAGCACAGGGGGGCTGTTTACACTGAGCACAGGGGGGCTGTTTACACTGAGCACAGGGGGGCTGTTTACACTGAGCACAGGGGGGGCTGTTTACACTGAGCACAGGGGGGCTGTTTACACTGAGCACAGGGGGCTGTTTACACTGAGCACAGGGGGGCTGTTTACACTGAGCACAGGGGGGCTGTTTACACTGAGCACAGGGGGCTGTTTACACTGAGCACAGGGGGGGCTGTTTACACTGAGCACAGGGGGGCTGTTTACACTGAGCACAGGGGGGCTGTTTACACTGAGCGCAGTGGGGCTGTTTACACTGAGCACAGGGGGGCTGTTTACACTGAGCACAGGGGGGACTGTTTACACTGAGCACAGGGGGGACTGTTTACACTGAGCACAGGGGGGCTGTTTACACTGAGCACGGGGCTGTTTACACTGAGCACAGGGGGGCTGTTTACACTGAGCACAGGGGGGGCTGTTTACACTGAGCACAGGGGGCTGTTTACACTGAGCACAGGGGGGGCTGTTTACACTGAGCACAGGGGGGGCTGTTTACACTGAGCACAGGGGGGCTGTTTACACTGAGCACGGGGGCTGTTTACACTGAGCACAGGGGGGCTGTTTATACTGAGCACAGGGGGGCTGTTTACACTGAGCACAGGGGGGCTGTTTACACTGAGCACAGGGGGCTGTTTACACTGAGCACAGGGGGGCTGTTTACACTGAGCACAGGGGGGCTGTTTACACTGAGCACTGGGGGGCTGTTTACACTGAAAACAGAGGGGGCTGTTTACACTGAGCACAGGGGGGCTGTTTACACTGAGCACAGGGGGGCTGTTTACACTGAGCACAGGGGGGCTGTTTACACTGAGCACTGGGGGGCTGTTTACACTGAAAACAGAGGGGGCTGTTTACACTGAGCACAGGGGGGCTGTTTACACTGAGCACAGGGGGCTGTTTACACTGAGCACAGGGGGGCTGTTTACACTGAGCACAGGGGGCTGTTTACACTGAGCACAGGGGGGCTGTTTACACTGAGCACAGGGGGTCTGTTTACACTGAGCACAGGGGGGCTGTTTACACTGAGCACAGGGGGGCTGTTTACACTGAGCACTGGGGGGCTGTTTACACTGAGCACAGGGGGGCTGTTTACACTGAGCACAGGGGGGGCTGTTTACATTGAGAACAGGGGGGCTGTTTACACTGAGCACAGGGGGGCTGTTTACACTGAGCACAGGGGGGCTGTTTACACTGAGCACAGGGGGGGCTGTTTACACTGAGCACAGGGGGGGCTGTTTACACTGAGCACAGGGGGGCTGTTTACACAGAGCACAGGGGGGGCTGTTTACATTGAGAACAGGGGGGCTGTTTACACTGAGCACAGGGGGGCTGTTTACACTGAGCACAGGGGGGCTGTTTACACTGAGCACTGGGGGGCTGTTTACACTGAGCACAGGGGGGCTGTTTACACTGAAAACAGAGGGGGCTGTTTACACTGAGCACAGGGGGCTGTTTACACTGAGCACAGGGGGGGCTGTTTACACTGAGCACTGGGGGGCTGTTTACACTGAGCACAGGGGGGCTGTTTACCCTGAGCACAGGGGGGCTGTTTACACTGAGCACAGGGGGCTGTTTACACTGAGCACAGGGGGGGCTGTTTACACTGAGCACAGGGGGGCTGTTTACACTGAGCACAGGGGGGCTGTTTACACTGAGCACAGGGGGGCTGTTTACACTGAGCACAGGGGGGCTGTTTACACTGAGCACAGGGGGGCTGTTTACACTGAGCACAGGGGGGCTGTTTACACTGAGCACTGGGGGCTGTTTACACTGAGCGCAGGGGGTCTGTTTACACTGAGCACAGGAGGGCTGTTTACACTGAGCACAGGGGGGTCTGTTTACACTGAGCACAGGGGGCTGTTTACACTGAGCGCAGGGGGGCTGTTTACACTGAGCACAGGGGGGGACTGTTTACACTGAGCACAGGGGGGACTGTTTACACTGAGCACAGGGGGGCTGTTTACACTGAGCACAGGGGGGCTGTTTACACTGAGCGCAGGGGGCTGTTTACACTGAGCACATGGGGGACTGTTTACACTGAGCACAGGGGGGACTGTTTACACTGAGCACAGGGGGGCTGTTTACACTGAGCACGGGGCTGTTTACACTGAGCACAGAGGGGCTGTTTACACTGAGCACAGGGGGGCTGTTTACACTGAGCACAGGGGGGGCTGTTTACACTGAGCACAGGGGGCTGTTTACACTGAGCACAGGGGGGGCTGTTTACACTGAGCACAGGGGGGCTGTTTACACTGAGCACAGGGGGGCTGTTTACACTGAGCACAGGGGGGCTGTTTACACCGAGCACAGGGGGGGCTGTTTACACTGAGCACAGGGGGGCTGTTTACACTGAGCACAGGGGGGCTGTTTACACTGAGCACAGGGGGCTGTTTACACTGAGCACAGGGGGGCTGTTTACACTGAGCACAGGGGGGCTGTTTACACTGAGCACAGGGGGCTGTTTACACTGAGCACAGGGGGGCTGTTTACACTGAGCACAGGGGGGCTGTTTACACTGAGCACAGGGGGCTGTTTACACTGAGCACAGGGGGGCTGTTTACACTGAGCACAGGGGGCTGTTTACACTGAGCACAGGGGGGCTGTTTACACTGAGCACAGGGGGTCTGTTTACACTGAGCACAGGGGGGACTGTTTACACTGAGCACAGGGGGGACTGTTTACACGGAGCACAGGGGGGCTGTTTACACTGAGCACAGGGGGGCTGTTTACACTGAGCACAGGGGGCTGTTTACACTGAGCACAGGGGGGACTGTTTACACTGAGCACAGGGGGGCTGTTTACACTGAGCACGGGGCTGTTTACACTGAGCACAGAGGGGCTGTTTACACTGAGCACAGGGGGGCTGTTTACACTGAGCACAGGGGGGGCTGTCTACACTGAGCACAGGGGGCTGTTTACACTGAGCACAGGGGGGGCTGTTTACACTGAGCACAGGGGGGCTGTTTACACTGAGCACAGGGGGCTGTTTACACTGAGCACAGGGGGGGCTGTTTACACTGAGCACAGGGGGGCTGTTTACACTGAGCACAGGGGGGCTGTTTACACTGAGCACAGGGGGCTGTTTACACTGAGCACAGGGGGGGCTGTTTACACTGAGCACAGGGGGCTGTTTACACTGAGCACAGGGAGTTGTTTACACTGAGCACAGGGGGCTGTTTACACTGAGCACAGGGGGGGCTGTTTACACTGAGCACAGGGGGGCTGTTTACACTGAGCACAGGGGGGCTGTTTACACTGAGCACAGGGGGGCTGTTTACACTGAGCACGGGGCTGTTTACACTGAGCACAGGGGGTCTGTTTACACTCAGCACTGGGGGGGCTGTTTACATTGAGAACAGGGGGGCTGTTTACACTGAGCACAGGGGGGCTGTTTACACTGAGCACAGGGGGGCTGTTTACACTGAGCACAGGGGGGCTGTTTACACTGAGCACTGGGGGGCTGTTTACACTGAGCACAGGGGGGCTGTTTACACTGAAAACAGAGGGGGCTGTTTACACTGAGCACAGGGGGCTGTTTACACTGAGCACAGGGGGGGCTGTTTACACTGAGCACTGGGGGGCTGTTTACACTGAGCACAGGGGGGCTGTTTACCCTGAGCACAGGGGGGCTGTTTACACTGAGCACAGGGGGCTGTTTACACTGAGCACAGGGGGGGCTGTTTACACTGAGCACAGGGGGGCTGTTTACACTGAGCCCAGGGGGGCTGTTTACCCTGAGCACAGGGGGGCTGTTTACACTGAGCACAGGGGGCTGTTTACACTGAGCACAGGGGGGGCTGTTTACACTGAGCACAGGGGGGCTGTTTACACTGAGCACAGGGGGCTGTTTACACTGAGCACAGGGGGGCTGTTTACACTGAAAACAGAGGGGGCTGTTTACACTGAGCACAGGGGGCTGTTTACACTGAGCACAGGGGGGGCTGTTTACACTGAGCACTGGGGGGCTGTTTACACTGAGCACAGGGGGGCTGTTTACCCTGAGCACAGGGGGGCTGTTTACACTGAGCACAGGGGGCTGTTTACACTGAGCACAGGGGGGGCTGTTTACACTGAGCACAGGGGGGCTGTTTACACTGAGCCCAGGGGGGGCTGTTTACACTGAGCACAGGGGGGCTGTTTACACTGAGCACAGGGGGGCTGTTTACACTGAGCACTGGGGGGCTGTTTACACTGAAAACAGAGGGGGCTGTTTACACTGAGCACAGGGGGCTGTTTACACTGAGCACAGGGGGCTGTTTACACTGAGCACAGGGGGGCTGTTTACCCTGAGCACAGGGGGGCTGTTTACACTGAGCACAGGGGGCTGTTTACACTGAGCACAGGGGGGGCTGTTTACACTGAGCACAGGGGGGCTGTTTACACTGAGCCCAGGGGGGGCTGTTTACACTGAGCACAGGGGGGCTGTTTACACTGAGCACTGGGGGGCTGTTTACACTGAGCACAGGGGGGCTGTTTACATTGAGAACAGGGGGGCTGTTTACACTGAGCACAGGGGGCTGTTTACACTGAGCACAGGGGGTCTGTTTACACTGAGCACAGGGGGGCTGTTTACACTGAGCACAGGGGGGCTGTTTACACTGAGCACAGGGGGGCTGTTTACACTGAGCACAGGGGGGCTGTTTACACTGAGCACAGGGGGGCTGTTTACACTGAGCACAGGGGGGGCTGTTTACATTGAGAACAGGGGGGCTGTTTACACTGAGCACAGGGGGGGCTGTTTACACTGAGCACAGGGGGGCTGTTTACACTGAGCACAGGGGGGCTGTTTACACTGAGCACAGGGGGCTGTTTACATTGAGAACAGGGGGGCTGTTTACACTGAGCACAGGGGGGCTGTTTACACTGAGCACAGGGGGGCTGTTTACACTGAGCACAGGGGGGCTGTTTACACTGAGCACAGGGGGGGCTGTTTACACTGAGCACAGGGGGGCTGTTTACACTGAGCACAGGGGGGGCTGTTTACATTGAGAACAGGGGGGCTGTTTACACTGAGCACAGGGGGGCTGTTTACACTGAGCACAGGGGGGCTGTTTACACTGAGCACTGGGGGGCTGTTTACACTGAGCACAGGGGGGCTGTTTACACTGAAAACAGAGGGGGCTGTTTACACTGCGCACAGGGGGCTGTTTACACTGAGCACAGGGGGGGCTGTTTACACTGAGCACTGGGGGGCTGTTTACACTGAGCACAGGGGGGCTGTTTACCCTGAGCACAGGGGGGCTGTTTACACTGAGCACAGGGGGCTGTTTACACTGAGCACAGGGGGGGCTGTTTACACTGAGCACAGGGGGGCTGTTTACACTGAGCCCAGGGGGGGCTGTTTACACTGAGCACAGGGGGGCTGTTTACACTGAGCACAGGGGGGCTGTTTACAC